>NC_139927.1:573996-588996 GCF_963514095.1 Eutrigla gurnardus
GTAACAATTTCAACGGTCCACGCACTGTGTGCCCGAACACAAGCTCCGACAGACTGAACCCCAGACTCTCTTGTACAACTTCATGTACCGCAAACAGAGCGGCACACCCTCATCCCAGTCTCGCTTGAATTCCAGACAGAAACGTTTAAGCATTGATTTTAGAGTGAGATGGAATCTTTCTAGTGCACCCTGAGTTTGAGGTCGATAAGCTGTGGACTGCACATGTTTAATTGCGAGCTGACGCATCGCCTGCGCAAATACATGGGACATGAAATTACTTCCACGGTCAGTCTGCATGGTCTTCGGAAGGCCAAACATAGAGAAGAAATCAATCAGAGCCTTCACAATGGCTGGAGCCTTAATTTTCCGTAAAGGGACAGCATGAGGGAACCGTGTTAACGTACACATAATTGTGAGTAAATGTTGATTGCCGGACTTCGTCCGAGGCAACGGACCAACACAATCCAAAATTACATGTTCAAACGGCTCGGAGGAGACAGGTATTGGCTGTAAAGGCGCAGGAGGAACGACCTGGTTAGGTTTTCCAATAACCTGACACACATGACACGTACGACAGTATTTTGCAACATCACGGTTAACACCTGGCCAATAAAAATATCGGGTGATACGATCCAGTGTCTTTGTCACACCCAAATGACCAGATAAATGGTGATCATGAGCAACGCTCAATATGTGATCACGATAACACACGGGGACAACCATTTGGTAGAAAACCCTCCACTCATCTCGCGCTGAGGCCATAAGAGGTCTCCATTTGCGCATCAAGACACCCTCTCGCAAAAAGTAGCCGTGAGGAGAATGCTCAATATCTATTTGGGCCACAGCCTCGACAAAGAGCGAAGCGAGAGACGGGTCGTTTCTCTGTTCCTTAATTAAGTGCTCACGACTCACAGACACTTTAGGAACCTTGGACAGTGATTCAGAATCAGCCAGCAAATCACTAACATCGAGTGAGGGTTTTACAAAAAATGTATCGCAAAGACCAAATGATTCATCCTCAACCTGGGTTTCTTTTGCACGCTGTGCTATAGCATGCGTAACGACGCTAGCTTGAAAAACTCCAAGTTTACTACGGGCGAAGGAAACACCATGCCTCCCATAACATCATTGCCCAGCAACACTTGCACATTTTTAATTGGGAGAGTACGACGTACACCCATTTTAAAGTCACCAGCAACTAAATCCGAAACAAGTGCCACTTCATGGAGAGGGACATTCACAAAGCCCATTTCGAAACCTTGCACAAGGATATTCTCGCCAGCATAAGACTTTTCACTAAATGGCAAAACACTCTCCAGGATGAAACTTTGCGAAGCAGTTGTATCCCTAAGTATGTTCACAGGCACACGCACCTCGCGGTTGCCTGTTAAAGCAATGTAGCCCGTTGACACAAACGGAGCAAAGACATCACTCACTCACGTCTTTCCGAGACGTCGGAGGAAATGTGGAAACACAAAGACCTAACTCTGAGCCAGTCTTAGGCGTGAACTTAACCTTATTGTCACGTTTCAATTTAAAACAATTAGCGATAAGATGCCCACGCTTATGACAGTGCCCAAAAACCATTGGATCCTTTAGACGAGTCACACATTTATCATCAGTTTGAGCATGTTCCACTACAGTTTCTTTGGCCACATTAAAGTTCCGTTGCTGACCATAATTCTGAAACTTAACAGGATAAGAGATTGCATCTTTTCTTGCAAGCACATATTCGTCAGCAAGTACAGCAGCGCTAGACGGCGTAAGATCTTTGTGCTCACCAGTGCCGTCGTATAGGGGGGGAAAGGTGATCACAATTCTAAGGGCCCACAGCCCGCTAGGGCCCACACACAGCCCCCAGTAGGTGGCAATGAATGGTTAGAGGGGACCACACCGATATTCTTTCAGGGGGCCCAGAATTCCTAGCAACTCCCCTGGTGCTCACCCACATATGTGGCTATATTTTTAGGTAGGGAATTCCTGAAATCCTCAACAATGAGTAAATCACGGAGACCCTCAAAAGTCGTTACATTCTGTGAATTTAGCCAACGAATACACAGCATCTCTTTCTCTCGAACAAACTCAACATAAGTCATCGATTCACGCTTCTCATAATTCCGAAACTTTTGCCTGTATGCTTCAGGTACAAGCGAATAAATATGCAGCACAGCTTGCTTTACCTTATCATAGTCCGCCGCATCTAACCGGGAAGAAATAGTGACCAATCGGTCAGCCATGGTCGGGATGTGCTCTGACCTCTCCGCAGCTCGCGAGTTCCCGTTACGGAAGCGAGGTGAAGTGGCCAATACCCGGGAGGAAATGGCGAAGTTAAGGGCAGCGAAAGCTGCAGAGGACAGTGATGATTAATAAATTAAAAGAGAAAAAAAAGGGGCTCCCACACCATCCCATCAAATAGTAGCTACACTGGACTTTCTTTTTTTTTTTTTTTTTTTTCTGTTCTCTGTCGATTAGACCCCCTCCAGACTTTGTTACATGATGAGACTCCTGTTCACTCGTGATGAACAAATATGGACACGTGTGCAGACACTCACGTAATCTGTATGCACTGGACTTCAGCTCTCTGTACCACCTACTGCTGTAACATAGTATGTCAAATGTCAAGTGTAAGAAAATGTTAAAATGCAATTGACAAGAAAAGACTATGATGTTGATTTTTTTATTATTATTATTATTATTATTATTATTATTAATCTTTGTTCTTTTTTACTTTCTATTTTTTATTTTATTTTAATTTAATTTTTTTTCAATTTTATTATTATTATTTTTTTTCTTTCTTTTCCCCCCTGGGTAATGGGGGCGGGACTAGATAAGCCTCGGCTTCTCTCGCTTTCCCTTTCGGCCATGTGTATTCATGTTTACTGTGTGAGCAAGATGTGTGATGATGACTTAATGAACATGCCCGAAATAAACAAATAAATAAAAAATAAATCTTCTAAGGACAACGAGGAATATGCCTGCTGGGCCTTGCCTTGGAATATGCTTTGTAAAGTTATCGGCCACACTTCGCGAGGCCATTTAAGAACTGTAGCAACTCTTTCAAAATGTGCGAAAAACGTATCAACCTCCCTCTCATTAAAGGGCGGAACAAGTTTAATATTACGTGTAACATCAAAACCGACATGTCCGACAGGGATACGAACACCAGACTGAAGAGCTTGGATCTCCAACTCTTTTAAGTGAATAGCCTGTTTCATCTCCAAGTCTTTCATTCTCAGTTCATGCTCTCTGTGCTCTCTATCACGCACTGCTTGTCTTTCAGCCTCTAGCTGTGATTTCTCTCTTTCCCACGCGACCTCTTTTTTGCGAAGCTCTAAATGCTTCCATTCTAAGGCAGTTTTAGTAGGTGTAAAGTCCGGTTTACCAGTATATGGCCGAGCAGGAGTTTCAGGACTTTCTTTTACCAATACCCCCATGTCGCGTAGATCAGCCACTAGTTTTTCCAGGAGATCCGCTTTAACAGGCAAACCACGAACTTCAATTTTAAAGTGGCCAGCAACGCGCACTAGATCATCTCTAGTAATGGACGACAAGCATGCAAAGGAGGAGCCTGCACAAAAGCTTTGAGGTCAAACATAATATGTTGCACAACAACAACAACAACAAAAATTAAAGAAATACTCAACGCGCAAGTGGCAGAAAAAAAAATATCACCGTAGCGCTAATCGTACTTCCAACTATCTTACTTGAAACTATCTTCCCTACACTCCCTGAACCGAACATAAAACCGTGCCAAAAAGACCCGCCACCAATCACCACCCGCTCAGCAATGACAAAGATTAATTAAGGAGTGTTGACAGTGGGCAGCCCGCAAGGACTACACACTTAGAAGGTTTAACCAAAGTTTCAAACGAAAGCTGGGTCCAAACAAAGGACAATGGACAATGACGCACAATATTCCCTCATAATGCAGCGGTTAAGGACTCCAGCAGTATCTCCGTAACAACATGTTAGACGCTATTAAACACTAGAGTGACTATAGCGCATCAATAGGCTTGTTATTTTGGTTATGACGGGTGTATGATAGTTTCCCTCAAAATACGATAATTTTATGTCTCTGGTACGATAATCCTACATTTCTCACCTGGCAACACTGGTTCCCCCTTCTGACAAAACCGAAATTGTATAAGCCTGTGTAGTGGTCTAGTATGGCAATTGCGATATTCAATATAATGTCGTTACTTGAAGAAAAATAAGGAAAGAAGATAAATTCCCTTTTCGAATCAGTTATAGACTAGGTCTAGGCTATGTCTAGGCTAGGTCACTGTGCAAAAATACCACAGCCTCCAGTCATTACAACAAGGGAAGGGTGGCAGTAGGGAAGTGGTCTTGACAGAAGGGGTAGGATAAAGAAGTATGTGAAGGCCCACAGATTTTGCCCTGCCCCTCAGTGATCACTTTGTTGAACTTCTGGTGGTAGCATATCACTTCTATATTTAAGTATGTTACAACTTGTAATAATTTAACATAAAAGTGGGGAAACAATGATTAAAGCCATTTTTTTGTGATTTTTCAGACAGAACCGTATTTATTTATACATCTTTTATTCTGCATACATGTTGCTTATGTACAGAGATTATAATTAATATATGTATACTGTCTATGATCAACAACGGTAGGTATACATGTTGTAGGAGTGGAAAATAGTGTGGTAGACTTTTGGGTAGGCTGAATGCTTAATGCTTTATGTCCATCAAAGTAGAGTTCTCAACCAGTCGGGTCTAAAATCTAAGCAAGTGACTCGGGTCGGACCTCAGGCTTAATTTTTTTCTGCTCAGTGAAATAAAAATGGATTAATCATCGCTGCGGTTCACCGTTAAGAGAGTCTAGCTGCTGCGTATAACGTGCATCATGGAGAGGGGCGGGGGCAGACCTGACGCCGCTGCGTGCACGCCTTTAGCCTGGAGAACTAGATGGAGTTGGTGAAAAGTAAGGTGAATTCACCGTCGCCTTTTTCTGGTCATGATAATACGTGTATGAGATAAAAAAAAAAGAAGGGGGGGGGGGGGGGGGGGGGGCGGCGTCGTCGGGCCGGGTTCGGGCAGATAATCCATGTTGATGTGTCGGGTTACATCGGGTCCGGGCTTTAAAAGCCACGGGCCGGGTCGGGTCGTAATTTTCAGGCCCGTTGAGAACTCATCAAAGCCCCTCTCAGTCATTGATGCCAAGTAGGCATGGCACACCACATTAAAGATTTCAGCATTACCTGATCGAAAACATTTATGAAACGTGATTCTTGTTCATTACGGTCATTATAGTTTTTTGCAAAGCCCTTCAAATAAAATTACACCAAAATAAAGTTGTAGTGTCTTAAATAAATCAGTCGAATGACATTTATATTCTACAGTTCCTATATTGGCTACCAGCTGCATTTGGGCTGATTCTATCAGTTTTGGGGGGGCAGATTTTAGTCCTATTGTTATTTTGTTCTTTTTACTCTCTTAACCATGCATGCATGCTCTTACCTGAAGGGGAAGACTGCAACTGCCGCGAGGGACGCCGGTCCTGGTCGCACACCATGACGTTGTGTATCGTGCATTTCGTTTGATGGCGCACGCACCTTTGAATACAAATCTTTATCTATAAAGATAGGAACATTTTACACTGCGGTACAGAGAGAAACAAATAAATGAGCCTATTATGTATGCTGTCATATCACATCAGTAAGAACATGTTTACAACATGAATTGTTTGGAGTTCACATCGTAGCCTACATACAAAGACAAGTAATTAACATGACAAAACAACAAATCAAGGAAAACAATAAATTAGACACATATAAGCTATGTTACATAAGGGGAACTAATTATTTTGTATTTATTTATTTATAATTTTTAAGTTTTGTTTGGACAGTTGAGTATTATGGGTAATGTAGGCTGGTGCCTTCAGCTACCCAAAACTGACAACAAACGAATTGAAGGGGAAACGCGGAAACAGATGTACGTGGCTCATTCGTCTTGTGTAATTAACAAGGATACACTGCTGTGTTAGTTGCTAGAAACGTCACATGTATTATTGTAAAATCATCGTTAGTCTAAAACCCTAAAAAATGACGGTACTTCCGGGTAATAGGTCCTCCCTATCCAATGGGACAGGTGCTCACGGCGTCTTTCAGCCGTAGTCCCTAGCAACCCGACGTCATTGAAACACCTGTCTGGCCATAAAATCTTCCTAATAACTATCCAATAGGACGGATGCTCACATCGTCCATTAGAGCCGTGGTCGGTTTAATACAGGAGTGAATGGGCTGCTGCAGCAGCCGCTCTGAACGTCAAATATCGTCTCCGTCTGCAGACGACGTCGAAGGGTACTTTTTCCGTCAGTGACTGTCAGTCGCTATTTGACGTTCTGGGAGTGAGACTGTGTTGCGCTGCTGTTATGTCCGACGAAGATGGATGTCTGACTTTAATATATTTCTCTTCTTCCACACACTGTCAATAGGCGGGCATGGCTGCGTATTAATCCGACGGGGGGCACTCATTTTCGGTCACAGCTCCGTGCACATTCAATCCCCCTCTCTGGATGTCTGACTTTATTTTTTTTCCCCTCTACTTCCACACACTGTCAATAGGCGGGCATGGCTGCGTATTAATCCGACGGAGGGCGCTCATTTTCAGTCACAGCACTGTGCACATTCACCCCCCTCTCTGGATGTCTGACTTTAATTTTTTTCTCTTCTTCCACACACTGTAAATAGCCGCGCATGGCTGCAGGTTAATCCGACGGAGAGCACTCATTTGCGGTCACAGCTCCGTGTACATTCACCCCCCTTTCTGGATGTCTGACTTTAATATTTTTCTCTACTTCCACACACTGTCAATAGGCGGGCATGGCTGCGTGTTAATCCGACGGAGGGCACTCATTTTCGGCCACAGCTCCGTGCACATTCACCCCCCTCTCTGGATGTCTGGCTTTAATGTTTTTCTCTACTTCCACACACTGTCAATAGGCGGGCACGGCTGCGTGTTAATCCGATGGAGGGCACTCATTTTCGGCCACAGCTCCATGCACATTCTTTCTTAAGGGAGTCATAGTTACCCCTGTCGTTCCCGCACGTCCTCGGTATCCATCAGTGGAAACCTGACCGCTGGACGGGGCTGAATCCCCGGGGACCTAGACCGAGACCCGGGTCCCAGGGACATCCTAGACAACATGGGTGCCTGGTTGTAGGCCCACCGGTGCTTCTTCCTTTCGACTCACGAGGAGGCCAACGTCACCATAGAACATGGCTATCCGGCCGCTCCTATTCCGTGTCGTTTATAGTCTTGCGTCGACTGAGGGCTTACCACCTCTTCGTCACCCATAGGTACAACGCGCCCCATAGAACAGCGAACGGCCGTTAAGTCCCGCTCCTACCGGCCAACAATGTCAAGCTTTGGGTTAGGGTTATTGGACCAGATAACCGGTTAACAGCGGGGCCTCTGCCTTTTCAGAGTGCCCATTTATTTATTCCCTTTGAGTTCCATACGTCACAGGCCTTGAAGCACTCACCAGCTCACTGCGGCAGGGGGAAGCGGATTCCATCCGCAATGACTTCCTCCATTGCCAAGGGAGGCCCCCACTTTGAAATGGACTCGACGCAACCCCCGAACGACCACAAGCCTGGTGCTAGATTTGAAGACCTACCAACTGTACCGTCATAGTAGCGTCCCCAGACGCCCACGTCCACCCACCTGTGGCTCACACACCCTTCCCCGAGGGGGGGGATTCCCCACATAGTAATGGACTATGAGAAGCCTTAGGCTGATGCGCTTGGTTGAACCCCAGTGCGTTGGGAGCCCCTACCGCCCGCCGGATGGCAGACGAGTGGCTGGAACCCCCGCACAAAGGGAAGACTAATGCCGGCTCGCACCCAAGAGGTCCCCGTGTCCACCCACCTATGGGTTCATCCCCTCGAAGGAGGGATTCACCATATTGTAGTGCAATCCAGACATCCTCAAGTCTACGTTCCTGACTAACACGGCCCTGGCCACGCAGAGAGAACTGCCGCTCTGACGGTCCAGACCACGGGTTTGGCAAAGTAGCGGGCTTCTACCGCTCAACCATTCGAGTTCGTTGGAAGCCCGAGGCGCCCATATCCACTCACCTGTGGCTCACATCCCCCCCTCGAGGGGGGAATTCCCCACTTTGTAATGGACCATGAGAAGCCCTAGGCTGACCTAATGCAGGCTCGCACCCAAGAGGTCTCCGTGTCCACCCAACTATAGGTTCACCCCCCTGAGGGAGGGATTCACCATATTGTAGTGCAATCCGGACATCCTCAAGTCTACGTTCCTGACTAACACGGCCCTGGCCATGCAGAAAGAACCGCCAGACTGACGGTAACTAACCACGGGTTTGGCAAAGTAGCGGGCTAACACAGCTCAACCATCCGAGTTTCTTTGAATATAAATATTATTGAATATATACATTGGACCAACAGGCCTCTGTGAACACATCCCGCCAGTATTACAACAGATGAGGTCGGGCTATTGTTTAACAGACTTACCGTTGCCAGTCCATGATCTGGTCGAACGGTCCAGGTAGGTAATCCTGTGCACAATGTACTCACCACTGCTTGGTCAGGTGGTCATAAGATTAACCCGTGCACCATTGGGTCTTGTAGCCAACAGTGACTTTGCACCATGCACCCTCCGGCCTCCGGGATCATGCGTTAGACTTACCGTCGCCTGTACCTGCTGGTCGAACGGTCCCAGTGGGCTGTTCCTCGTACCCCAAGACGTCCATTACCATTTAATTGGTTTGTTGCGCACAACACCCACCAGCTTACTCCCATGTTCCTAACCAAACTTCTGTGCGCTTTACACACGTCCACCGTCTGGAGCAGGACCCTCCGGCTGAGGAGGGTGGAGAGCGATTTGACTCGAGACTTGCTTGCACCAAGAAGTACCAGGATCCTGTTGTTAGACCCATACCATTTCCCCCTAGCAAGGACGCTTAAGTTCTCAGCACAACCGGGGGATTCAATGAAACCCCTCTGCCTAACGTGAGATGGACACGCTGCAGCCAACCTCTTAGCCAACACCCCTGAGAAGGCTCTCAGGAGCACGGAACCAATCGTGATCGGACGCCACTGGTCTATGCACTTCAACTCGACCGGGTCACTAGACTTGGGGATCAGTGTGGTCCTACTGTCCTTGAGACAGCTGGGGAGCTTGCCACAGTATACAGCGGCGCTACGCTTGACTCCATCCGTGTCCGCTGCCGTTCCAGCTTTCATACGTTTAAGCGTCACCAGCGCTTCCTCCGATGTGATAATCCCCATGAAGGGGGAGTAATCCGCTAAGGGAAGGGCTGTCCCAACCCAGAGAAGCTGCCCTCTGACTCCCATACCAACTTATACGCATTCACAACTTCACTCAAGCCGACCATGCATTGAGTTCTGATTTTGCCATCAAGCACCAACTTGGCTAAGCTGCTGCGGTGATTATAATAAAGCCTCTGCTGGAGCTTGTAAATAGCACGTTTGCCTATCGTGACGCCCACAGGTGCATGCATCCTCTTGGAATTACGTCTGGGTCCAGAGCGACCCGCCAGTTTAACAATAAGTCCTTCGGCATATTAGTATCTTACCCAAGACAACCTGTTTTAAACTTGTCAACAATCAGCCAGCTCTGCATCATCTAACTGAATTTCCCAGGCACCCATAGCCTCATCCACCACAGGGGTAGGTGGAAGCGGAAGTCTTGGGTAAATAGACTGAGCTTGGCACACTGGGGTCGCGGCATTCCGGGCCACTGGCGCGGCGTTCCGGGAGTTTTTTCCTCGACAAAACACAACAACACGGTAATGTCCGGTACTCCAAAAAAAACCTCCTCACTCAAAACTACAATTACGCACAGCGAAGCCGGACTTCTGCTCCGTCCGTAGATCCGTAAAACACTTGGACGCGTTGCGGGGATTCCCGCAGGTAAATAGACACAAGAACCCAGCCGAACTGTCGGGACTCTCACCCTCAGAGCTGGCTGAAAAGCCCTCGGACATCGGTCAAACACCGGCCCGCCCAGCTCCACGCGAGTCCACACAGGCGGACTCTCCGTCGAACGCAAAACGCCAAGACGCGCCGCACGCAAACCAGCCGGGAAACAGACAGCTGAACACGGCCGAACTCGGGCCACTTGTGCCCACAAGGCTGTCTCAAAAGCCCATGCAGCTCACTCAAGCACCGGCAAGCCAACGGACGCGCGAACCCAAAATTACGCACCGCGAAGCCGGACTTCTGCTCCGTCCGTACACACGTAAAACACTCGGACGCGTTGCGGGGATTCCCGCAGGTAAATAGACACAAGAACCCAGCCGAACTCTCTGCCCTGATGCCCCCAGACCATGGTGAAAAGCCCGCGGTCCTCACTCAAACACAGGCCCGCCCAGGTCCACAAGAGTCCACACAGGCGGACTCTCCGTCGAACGCGAAACGCTAAGACGCGCCGCACACAAACCAGCCGGGAAACAGACTGCTGAACACGGCCGAACTCGGGCCACTTGTGCCCCCAAGGCTGCGTGAAAAGCCCATGCAGCTCACTCAAGCACCGGCCGGTCCAGGTCCGCGCCACGCCACAATTACGCACAGCGAAGCCGGACTTCTGCTCCGTCCGTACACACGTAAAACACTCGGACGCGTTGCGGGGATTCCCGCAGGTAAATAGACACAAGAACCTAGCCGAACTCTCTGCCCTGATGCCCCCAGACCATGGTGAAAAGCCCGCGGTCCTCACTAAAACACCGGCCCGCCCAGGGCCACAAGAGTCCGCACCGGAGAACCGGTAATCCCCCCCGAATATAGGCTCAAAACCCCGGCCAAACTCTTGGGCCTGACGGACTCATGGCGAGCTCCAGACGACCCCAGCACCAGGCGGCCCCGTGGACCCACTATTAAGCACCCCTCTGCGGACTAAACACCTCCAGCCGCACCACTGGGATTTCGCGCATATGGTACTCCACAATGAGTTGTGTTCGTTTATTTTCTAAGTCCTCGCGCATATGGTACTCCAAAAATAAGTTGTGAGATTTTTCCTAAGTCCTCGCGCCAGTGGCGGCGCCAGGGAGGGGCTTGGTTGGGCTATAGCCCCATCAAGAATTGTGTCAGCCCTACCGTTAGCCCTACCATAAAACCACCAAGAAAACAACAACAAAATAACCAAGAAAAGTGCGGAGTTCAACAGCACCACAACGTCACGTCGTAACGGCATTCAGGCAGCTGCGATGACAACTGTCACTGATCTGGGTTCATTAACAGACTGTACTGTCCGTACGTCAACGTCACTCATGTGAGCCGCTTTTAATGTATGCTCGACACAGAGACAGCAGGCTACTAGTTTGTAAGCTACCTGGCTTTAGCAGTTCGCGTTAGCGGCTTATAGTCACTCACGTTAAGTTAACGTTAGTAAGCTGGTCAAAATTGATCATGGATACATTTGTTTTTAAACGTCGTCGGACGGAACAACAGATGGCGGTGGCGGGCGTGTTGGATAAAACTACTGACGCACCGTTGACACCTGCAGGGGAAGATGACCACTCGGGTCCCGGCTGTTAACATAACTATTCACGTTTCGCTGTCTCTCTCTCTCTCTCACTGTGTGCATGTTTATAGCTGTGGGAGGGTGTTATCAGCGGCGCCGCCAGGTTTCAATTTCAATGTACGCACAGAAACACCACAGGGACCACCCCAGCCCAGGCAGACAGGAGGCTCCACACCAAGGTGTAGAGCTCTCCAGCCACCCGGGCCAGGGCCATCCACGGGACAGCACCCCCGACGGTGGACCAGAGACAGCTCCCGGTGCGGTCGGCCCCCAGGAGGAAAACACTGGAAAACCGAGGGGCTAAAACAGTAAAATAAGATAAAAAGATAGAAGCTAAAAACTGAGGGAATAAAAACAGTAAAATGCATCAAAATCTATAAAATAGACCCAATAAATGAAACAATAAAAATAAATAAATAAATATAATATAATATATAAAACAGTAAAACAGGATAAGTTAAAATAAATAATGTAAAATAGAATAATAATAAAAAATGTAAGAAGCATAAAAGGAATTAGAAAGAATAAAACAAGTCAGTTAAAAGCCTGATTAAAAAGGTGGGTCTTGAGCCTCTTTTTAAAAACATCAACATTCTCTGCGGCCCTGAGGTTCTCCGGCAGGCTGTTCCACAATCGGAGGCCATAGAAACTGAACGCCGCCTCCCCGTGTGTTTTAGTTCTTACTTTTGGTATGGTTAAAAGGCCAGCACCGGAGGACCTCAGGGTCCGTGAGGGTTGATAGGGTAAAAGTGTTGCAGATAAATAAGAAGGCCCAAGACCATTAAGACATTTAAAAACTAGTAAAAGAACCTTAAAATCGATCCTGAAACGCACAGGGAGCCAATGCAGCGATTCTAAAACTGGTGTAATGTGTTCCCGCCCTCTGGTCCTCGTCAGCACGCGTGCGGCTGAATTCTGTAATAACTGTAAATTGTATATGTTATTTTTGGGAAGACCAGAGAGCAGGGCATTACAATAATCTAAACGACAAGAGATAAAAGCATGCATCAGCACCTCTGTGCTGGCCTGAGAGAGAAACGGGCGGACTCTGGCTATATTCTTAAGATGGTAAAAACCTATCTTTGTTATGTTTTTGATATGTGGAATAAAAGTAAGCTCAGAGTCAAAAATCACGCCCAGATTTTTCACAGATTTTGCGGGTTTAAAATCCTGTAACTTTGGTAAAAGTTTCTCTCTCTGGCCTTCAGGACCAATGACAAAAACCTCTGTTTTGTCCCGGTTGAGCTGTAGGAAGTTTGCTGCCATCCATGACTTGATGTCTATAATGCAGTTAAAAAGGGCATCAATTGGCCCTGTGTCATCAGGAGACACGGCGATGTACAGTTGCGTATCGTCAGCATAACTATGAAAGCTGATGCCGTGCCTCCTGATGACGCGGCATGTACAGATTAAAAAGAGTTGGACCTAAAATTGACCCTTGGGGAACCCCACACTTTATCTTATGGGTTCCTGAGGAACATGTATCCATACTTACAAAGAAACTTCGATCAGTAAGGTAGGACGTGAACCAGTTAAGAACAGTACCAGAGAAGCCGACCAGGTTCCTCAGTCTATTTAATAAAATGTCATGGTCTACTGTATCGAAGGTGGCGGTTAGATCCAGTAGTACCAAGACTGTGAGTTTATGATTATCTAAATTACACCTGATGTCATTTAAAATCTTTAAAAGTGCTGTCTCTGTACTGTGGTTCCTCCTAAAACCAGACTGATGAGTCTCTAAAATATGGTTTGAGTTTAAAAAATAATTTACTTGATTAAAAACAAGTTTTTCTAAAATTTTACTTAAAAATGGTAAGTTGGATACAGGCCGGTAGTTATTTAAAACATTGGGGTCACTCTTCTTCAGAAGGGGCTTCACCACCGCCGTTTTAAAGGAGGTGGGGAAGACACCCGTCTGAAGAGAGCAATTCACCAGATACAACAGCTGTTCCTCAAAGAATCCATAGAGTTTTTTAAAAAACGGTGTGGGAATTGGATCTGAAAGGCAGGTTGTGGGCTTTACCTGGGAGAAAACTCGACCAAGTGTCCTCGCATCAACCAGGGCAAAACTCTCCAGTGTTTCCTCAGGTAAAAGCAATGATCCAGGTGTTAAAAGCTGTTGGGATAAAAGACTGGATCTGATGTCATTGATTTTTCTTCTGAAGTGGTCTGCAAAGTCCTCACAAAGGGCGTTATCTGGTGTCTTGGAGGATTTTTTTTTATTTGTGTTTGTTAAAAGATCGATGGTGGAGAATAAGAATTTGGGGTTATTTTTATGGTCATTGATTAATTTTTGGAAGTGGGAGATTCTGGCTTGTTTGACTGTGTTATTGTAATTTTTGAGGTGTTGACGTAAAATTTCATAATGGACTGTTAATTTTGTTTTTCTCCACCTCCTTTCTGCACTCCTGCAATCTCTTTTCAGTTGTTTAGTTTCTTCAGTTCTCCACGGGGTTGTAGGTCTTGTTTTAATTGATTTTATAAAAACTGGAGCAACTGAGTCCAGTATCAACTTTATCTTATTATTAAAATTGTCAGTGATAAAATCGCAGGGTGCTGGTAAAATTTCGGCAGGAGTGCTCTGTAAAATCTGGATAAAATTTGCAGCCACTTCAGAAGTTAGGTAGCGTTTCCTCACTGTTCTCACAGGGGCCTCCCGTTGATTAAAACTGGTGATTGTAAAAAACACACAAAAGTGGTCAGATACAGCCAGGTCCACAACAGAGGGCGCACCTCTGGTTATAAGATATAACCAGGTCCAAGGTGCGCCCCCTGTTGTGCGTCGGCTGCGTCACATGTTGCTTAAAATCAAGGCAGTTTAAAAGGTTTAAAAATTCTCTAGACATTGAGTCTGAGGAGATGTCCACGTGTAGATTAAAATCACCGGTTATTAAAATTATGTTAAAAGTGATATGGATAATTGATAAAAGTTCTGAAACTTCACTAATAAAAGAAGTGGAATACTGGGGTGGTCGGTAGACTGTCATACATAGAATCGGTGGGCAGCTAAAAACGAAGGCATGGTACTCAAATGATGAGTAACTGTTAAAAAATACTTCATTAATGTTCAAGGTGTTATTTGTGATTGAAGCAGTACCTCCCCCTCTTCTGCACCCCCTAGTTGAGAATAAAAAGTTAAAATTTGGTGGGGAAGCCTCAGTGAGAACAACAGGTGCATCAGTGCCAAGCCATGTCTCTGTAAGGAGAATGCTGTCCTGGTTATTATCTAAAATGTTTGTTTAAAAGAGAGCGCACGTTCAGCACAGCCATTTTGTGGCTGTGCTGTGCTGAACGTGCGCTCATCACATTTTTTCAGTGGAATGTTAAAAACACATTTTGGTCTAAAAACAGTCCTCGGTTTCAACTGTCTGTGGGAGATTATGGTTGTGATTGTGTGAATACTGTCCTGTGCCACTGGGGTCACTGAGGGAGGGGCGTGTATGATGGAGGTAGGGACGGGTGA
>NC_139927.1:593996-596496 GCF_963514095.1 Eutrigla gurnardus
GCCAGTCGTTAGTGATCTTGTCATTCTGGAAGACCGCCACTCCCACTCTTTGGGTGGCTAGGCGGCTCCATTTGAGGAATTCTCGGGCTTGCCATGCTCGCGTGGAAAGTTCTGCGAGCCTGTCACTCAGGTCGTCATCCCCAATCAAGTTTGTGCCACTCTCAATGGCCCGCTTCCATAGTCCCAGCAGCTCCTTGGCTGGAATAGAGGCCCTGCTCAAGGCTCTGGTATAAGGGTCGTCGGACTCATACAGCCCAATAAGCCGACGTAGTTGGAGTGTGGGGACATGTACTTCGAGCTTCATCATTCCCAGGCCTCCGCTCGATCTCCTGGAGTAGAAGAGGCCATCAGCCGTGGAGGGGGCCAGATGCAACCATCTCTTAACGTGTGAACGAATGACCCTGTCACATTCGTGAAGCACCCCGCTTCCAACACCGCCGTGGTCGGCGAGATAAATCAGCCTTGGGACAGCATACGTGCGTAATACTTCGAGTTTTTGGGACGGTTTGTGCTGGGACCTGCTAATCTTGTCCGTCAAATCCTTTACTGTTTCAGGGAGGGGTGGTTTCACAACCCCCTCCCAGGGGTTGATCTGTACACCCAGGTATCGTTCAGATTCTCCGACTGCTATCATGTGAATAGCATCCCCACCAAGTGACCAACTGGGGCATTTATTAATGTGCCATTTAGGGCCGCTGACCCCTATCATGAAGGCATGGCATTTTGCGGGGTTTACTCTCATGCCGGACATCTCACAAAATTCTTCGAGGATAGTGAGGTTGCGTGCCATCCCCTCCCATGACTCACTTAATAGGACCAGATCATCTGCGAATGCTAGGGAGGAGACGACCGCTTCGTCCGTTTTTACGCCCACTCCGACCCGCTCCAGAGCGTATAGTAGGGGATCAATGGCAAGGTTGAAGAGGAAGGGGGACATCGGGTCTCCCTGTTTGACTCCCCTCTTGAGCTGGACACGCTTGGAGACTCCAACCCCCGTCTCGATCCTAGTGTAGCAGCCCTGATAAGCGTCGCTGACCAGCTGTCTGATACGCACATCCACACCCCGCATCATCATCACTTCGGCAATGTGTTGGTGTCCCACAGTGTCAAAGGCCTTGGCAAAGTCGATAAACGCTACAGCTAGAGGCTCTTTGCGCCTCTTCTTAAGTTTTATAAGCCCGGATAGGATGCTGAGGTTCTCTGCGCAACCTGGGGATTCGATGAAGCCCCTCTGCCTGACGTGTGAGGGGCACGCGGCAGCCAGCCTCTTCACTAACACACCTGAGAACACCCTCAGGAGAACTGGGCCAATTGTGATCGGGCGCCACTGATCGATGCACTTCAATTTTACCGGGTCGCTGGACTTGGGTATTAGAGTGGTCCTGCTGCCTTTGAGACAGCTTGGTAGTCTACCACAGTAGAGGATCGCGTTGAATAGCCTGGCCAATTTGACGCCCTTGGGGTCCCAAAGGAGAACTGCGCCGCGTTTCACTCCGTCCGGGCCTGCCGCCGTGTCCGCTTTCATGCGCTTGAGCGTCCCTAATGCTTCATCTGGAGTGATAATCCCCATAAGAGGGGAGTTATCGGCCGGGGGGAGGACTGCAAATTGACCTAACCCAGAGAAGCTTCCTGCGGAGCCCCAGACCTGGTTGTAAGCCCTGACTACATCGTTCAAGCTGACCATGCACTGGGTTCTAATTTTTCCGTCGAGCACCAGCTTGGCCAGGCTACTGCGGTGGTTGTGGTATAGTCTCTGCTGGAGCTTGTAGATGGCTCTTTTGCCCTTCGCAACACTGCAGGGAGCGTTC
Organism: Eutrigla gurnardus; assembly: GCF_963514095.1. Taxonomy (NCBI): domain Eukaryota; kingdom Metazoa; phylum Chordata; class Actinopteri; order Perciformes; family Triglidae; genus Eutrigla; species Eutrigla gurnardus. Next base: position 595,805 of record NC_139927.1, read on the forward strand.
CTTTTTCTGGGGCTGTGTCTGGGTCTAGAGCGACTCGCCAATGTGGCAATGATTCCTTTGACATAATCGTTAACACGTTTGAAACTCGTGGTTTTGGGGATAATGCTGCCCGCTATCTCGACATCGTCTAACTGGGATTCCCAAGCACCCAGAGCCTCGTCAGTCAACGGAGGCGGGGGAAGTGAAGGTTTCAGGTCGATGGGCAGCACGACAGACTTTGGAGGAACGGAGCTGGGAGATACAGGCCTTCAGCCATAAGGCAGTAGGAGGCCTGGGACTCATGTCTACACATCCTTGGATCACATGAACCCCCAAGGGGGGACTCACCTCTATGCAATAGACATGGGAACCCCGGCCAATATTATGGGTCGATCCCCTGCACAGTGGGGGCCCCTAACGTCCGCGTGGTGGCAGACGAAAGGCTAGAACCCCCTTACGAAGGGACCACTAACGCTCAGCATACCGAATTAATGGCCCTGGCCCGCGGAGAGCGCTGCCGACTAGACGGCGCTGACCACGGGTTTGGCAGAATGCAGGCTCGCACACAAGGGGCACCCACATACGCACAGACATGGATTCTCCCCAACCCCGAAGAGAGGGGGGCTCACCATGCCGTGACGCACATGAGTGTTCCCAAGTCTACTCTCCTGACTAGAACGGCCCTGGCCCGCGGAGAGCGCCGCTGAAGCGGG
>NC_139927.1:601496-606496 GCF_963514095.1 Eutrigla gurnardus
TTGCCCCCGTTTACTAACAGCACGGGAGGGCACCGAGTTGGTTCTGACTTGCAATGCGAGTATCAGCTCAGACTGCTTCATACGTACTTGGCCCAATTTTACAAGCCAGTCATTGCTGACCTTATCATTTTGGAAGACCTCCACTCCCAGTCCTTGGGTGGCCAGGCGGCTCCATTTGGCAAATTCCCGGACTTGCCATGCTTGCGTGGAGAGTTCTGCAAGCCTGCCGCCCAAGTCGTCATTCCCGGTCAAATTCGAGCCACTCTCCGTGGCCCGCTTCCACAGTCCCAGCAACTCTTTGACTGGAACAGACGCCCTGCTCAGTGTTCTTGTGTAGGGGTCGTCAGACTCATACAACCCAATGAGCCGACGTAGTTGGAGTGTGGGGACATGTACCTCCAACTTCATGATTCCCAGGCCTCCACTCGCTCTCCTGGAGTAAAAGAGGCCATCAGCCGTGGACGGGGCCAGATGCAACCATTTCTTGATGTGCGACCGAATGACCCTGTCACATTCGTGCAGCACCCCTTTTCCAACTCCACCGTGGTCGGCGAGATAGATCAGCCTTGGGACTGCGTACAACCGTAGTACTTCCAGTTTTTGGGACGGTTTGAGCTGGGACCTGGAGATCTTGTCCGTCAAGTCCTTCACTGTTTCGGGGAGGGGCGGTTTCACAACCCCCTCCCAGGGGTTAATCTGAACACCCAGGTACCGTTCAGATTCCCCAACGGCTATCATATGGATCGCATCACCCCCAAGTGACCAGCTTGGACATTTGTTGATGTGCCATTTAGGGCCGCTTACCCCTATCATAAACGCATGGCATTTTGCAGGGTTCACTCTCATGCCGGACATCTCGCAGAACTCTTCAAGGATCGAGAGATTCCGTGCCATCCCCTCCCATGACTCGCTTAGTAGCACCAGGTCATCTGCAAAAGCCAGGGAGGAGACGACCGCTTCGCCCGTTTTGACACCCACTCCGACCCGCTCCAGAGTGTATAGTAGGGGGTCAATGGCAAGGTTGAAGAGGAAGGGGGACATCGGGTCTCCCTGCTTAACTCCCCTCTTGAGCTGGACACGCTCAGAGACTCCAACCCCCGTCTCAATCTTGGTATAACAGCCCTGATAGGCATCACTGACCAGCCGTCTGATATGCACATCCACACCACGCATCATCATCACTTCGGCAATGTGTTGGTGTCCCACAGTGTCGAAAGCCTTGGCAAAGTCAATGAACGCCACGGCTAGGGGTTCCTTACGTCTTTTCTTGAGTTTCATAAGCCCAGATAAGATGCCGAGGTTCTCTGCACAACCTGGTGATTCAATGAAGCCCCTCTGCCTGATGTGTGAGGAACACGCAGCAGCCAGCCTCTTCACTAGCACCCCTGAGAACACCCTCAGAAGAACTGGGCCAATTGTAATCGGACGCCACTGATCAATGCACTTTAATTTATCCGGGTCACTAGACTTAGGTATCAAGGTAGTCCTACTGCCTTTGAGACAACTGGGTAGTCTACCACAGTAGAGGATCGCATTAAAAAGCCTGGCCAATTTAACGCCCTTAGGGTCCCATAGAAGAACTGCGCCACGTTTCACTCCATCCGGGCCTGCCGCCGTATCGGCTTTCATACGTTTGAGCGTGCCTACTGCTTCCTCTGGGGTAATAATCCCCATAAAAGGGGAGTTATCGGCCGGGGGGAGAACTGCGAACTGGCCTAGCCCAGAGAAGCTACCTGTGGAGCCCCAAACCTGATTGTAAGCCCTGACAACCTCCGTCAAGCTGACCATACACTGAGTCCTGATCTTACCATCCAGTACCAACTTGGCCAGGCTACTGCGGTGGTTGCGATATAGTCGCTGTTGGAGCTTGTGAATAGCCCTTTTCCCTTTAGCAACCTTACAAGGAACATTCCTTTTAACGGGACTATGTCTGGGTCGGGAACGGCTCGCCAATTTGGCAATGATTTCTTTAACATAGTCATTAACACATTTGAAACTCTCGGTTCTTGGACTAATGCTGCCTGCGACCTCAACATCATCTAGCTGGGCTTCCCAAGCACCTAGAGCCTCATCTATCACTGGGGGTGGGGGAAGAGACGGTTTCAAATCAATGGGCAACACGACCAACTTAGGAGGAATCGGGCTAGGGGGCACGGTTTTGGGGGCAAGCCTGAGCTGCCTACATTTGGCCCTAATCTGCCCGTACGACCGACCATCAAGAAGCAGGGCTGCCTTGGCACAAAGCCCGGGTTGGGTCCCTAGTTCGCTCATGAGATTGGTGAGAACCACAACTTCCTCAGGGCTCCATCGACCCCTCTTAGCTGGCTTTGACTGTTCGGGTGATTTGTTTAAAGACTGAAGGAAGGTCACCGTGTGGCTCTTCCTTTTATGGGTAGTGAGGCCCCTTTTAGTAGTAAAGGATTTGGAGCAGTAGTCACACGCCCAGGAGGCTGGGGGCTTTACTGCTCTTGACCGGCCACATTTTGGAACATGAGAAGCACTACTGCCGATCGTGCTGAACGTGCGCGCGCACCGTCCACATCCAAAGCTAATCTTGGCAGCTTTATGACGTTTCCTAAGGTGGGTGGAGGCTGCTCCAGCTGTGCTTAAAGGGACTGGGCATAATCCACACTGTTGAGACGACCAAGGGAGGACTAGAATTGTTGTTACAGAAGAGGGGAGTTCGGAACGCCCAGACATAGCTGCTCTCCAGTTTCGGTTAACACATGAAAACCTCATCTGGACCACCCTGTTCTTGCCGAATAATCTCCGCTTAGCTATCGTGGGATGGACTTGTCTAGTTGGGGTGCCAGGCCCGCCTATCTGGGGACTGGTTAATGTCTTCCTCGTCCTAAGCAATCTGCTTAACTGGCTGGGTGCCATAGCTGAGTCTGCACTGAGGCTGCCGAGCTTCGACCTCCGCCGATGGATCCGACCACGTGGAGATCGTTCCGGTGACGGCATCGGGCTGCTTTGTGGTGGGATGCCTCCTAACCTATAGGTGCGAGAATAGAGTAGAATAGAATACATATATAAGCTGGGGAAGTACTCATCTAACTCTAACTAATGGAGCACTAAGGTCAAGGAAATACAATAGGCTACAGGGAATATAACATGCGTTATAGTCAGGTAAACACAACAGAATACCCCTGTCCAGTACTGCATATAGGCAGGCTGGTGGGGAGACAAGCGGGTGATAGCAATTACATGATAGAAATACAGTGACACTCCACTACATCCCCGGCTAACTAAGTTATAGCTGGAGCTGACAAAATAAGGCACTGCTAATGAGTGGAATCCGGCCGAATAACTACCGAGGAGAATCCACTCCTATTTCAGGTGACCGGCCTACTGAGACAACTGGCCCGAAGGCCCCCATACACTGGCTCCTTAATAAAAAGATAGCCCTTAGCAATTAACGGGCTCCCGGAGGACCCCCCTCTCAGGCCCTCCTCCATGTATCCGGCCTACTGGGGCGTCTTGTACCCGCTTCACTTTCGAGCCTCTAACTGGGAGAGTATAGCTGCAAGCCCAGCCGCGGGGTTCATATATGTCACACCGCGGCGCTCACCTCCTCGGAGGGAGATGAACGCCCTATCGAAACGCACCTGGACCTCGGTATACGACAAGCAGATTTAGCCCTACCACATGGAGGGTGCCGCCGACTAGACAGCACTAACCATGGGAATGGCAGTTTGTAGGGGCGCAGCCAAGCGTCCCTCCGTTCACCCACCTACGGTACTTCCGTCCCCCCAACAGGGAGGGTGATTTACCAAACTGTAATGTACGTCAGATATCCTCAAGTCTGCGCCCCTGACTGATGGTCCAGGCCATACGGGGAGCACCGCCGACTAGGCAACATTAGCCGCGGGTTTGGCAACAACCGATCCTTCACTGTTTCGCCCTGAGGCAATGGGGGTCCTGAGACCATCTATCCGCGCTTCTGAGGATTACCGCAACCCCCACAGAGGGACTCCCCCCTATACAATAGACATAAGATCCTGGGCCAATATTCCGGGACGATCCCCTGCACAGTGGGGGCCCCTAACGCCCGCGTGGTGGCAGGCGAAAGGCTAGAACCCCCTTACGAAGGGACCACTAACGCTCCACAGACATAACAGACGGCCCTGGCCCACGGAAAGCACTGCCGACTAGACAGCGTTAACCGTGGGTTTGGCAAATTGCAGGCTCGCACACAGGGGACACCCAAAATGCGCACATACACCGGTTATCCCCGACTCCGAAGAGAGGGGGTTCTACCAGACCATAACGCCCATGAGCGCCCACCAGTACACAAACCTGTCTAAGGAGGCCCCGGCCCGCGGAGAGCATTGCCGACTAGACGACGCCGACCGTGGGTTTGGCAGATTGTAGGCTCGCATACAGGGGACACCCACACACACACAGGCACGGATCCTCCCCCTCCCCGAAGAGAAGGGGGTCCAGTGAGCCTATACGCACATGAGCGCCCACAAGTACACTAACCTGATTAAGGAGGCCCTGGCCCACGGCGTTAACCGTGGGTTTGGCAAAAACCGATGCTTCACTGGACAGCCCTGAGGCCGTTGAGAGCCCAGGACTCATGTTCACGCATCTGAGGATCACATCAACCCCGAGGGGGACTCACCGTAATGCAGTGGGCATGTGAACCTCGAACCCCCAATCCCCTGCACAGTGGGGGCCCCTAACGCCCGCGTGATGGCAGACGAAAGGCTAGAACCCCCTTACGAGGGGATAACTAATGCTTGGACTACCGAGCCAACAGCCCTGGCCCGCGGAGAGCCCGCCGAAACGGGACCAACAGCGGGTTTGGCAGAGTAGCGGGTTTGGACCGCACAGTCAACGAAGAAGGCTTGCAGACTCCGGCATCATACATCCTGGGGCAAAGAAACTGGGGCCGCAACGAAACCCGCCGCCACCCGCCGACGCTGCCCTCGTTTCCCCCACGAGAGCGGTCCCGTCGGGGTTACGCAGAGGCCGGGGAAGGAGGGAAGGAGGGG
>NC_139927.1:611496-661496 GCF_963514095.1 Eutrigla gurnardus
TTAGTAGTGGGTAATGTAGTTTTTTCAGTCAAACGCCTTCTGCTCGGGCATACTTTCACCTAGAAACTCCATTTAAACTTTAAAATGAAGACACGATTGGTGTGCTCTGATTGGTGGACAGTAATGTACTAAAAACTACATTTAGTATTGGGAAATGTAGTTTTTTCAGTCAAAGTCTCCTGCTCGGTCATTCTTTCACCTAGAAACTCCGTTTAAACTTTAAACTTTTACCCCCGGGCGGCGGCCCACTGCCTCCCTCTCAAAATTTCCCGGCTATCATCCATAGCCAGTGGCGCAATCCTACGGAGACACGCAGTCTTTTATTTTTTTTATCCAATGTCACCAGGGGGGCTCCATAGAATCCTGTAAGCACTGTGCATACTTTTTTTGAAGGTGAAAAAAAACCCTGGAGAGACGCAGCCGCTTTTGAGAATACTGAAAACATTAGATTTTGTCTTAAAAAAGTATTTTTCCATTTGTTGTTGTATTTGCCGTTTCTGTGCGTATCAACCTTATTTTTCTTTCTCTACTTTTACAGATGACCAAACCCAAAAACACGGGGGAGTGCCCCATTTGTGGCAAGGTGCTGCTCCTGGTTGCCAAGCACCTCAGGGTGAGCCACGGGGTTCAGAACCCCCAGGAGCGGCTGATCCTAAACAACTTGGCCACCGGCAGGACCGTGGTGCCAGCGGGGCCCTGCCCGCTCCCTTTATGTTCTCCACATATCCTACACGTGGAGAAACACATGAAGACCCACACCGGCCTCACGGCTAGTCGGCAGGAGAGGGAGGTGAGGGCCCTTAAAAAGGCAGCTGCCCTCAAGCTGCTGGCGGCCTTGAGGGCCACCAACCCCACTCCCCCCATGGTGTCCTGTCTAGACACCGTGGACGAGGAGGTGGACCCGGAGGAGGGGGTTTCTGGCCTATGCCAGAAGGCAACATGCCGGACCACCAGGAGCAGGAAGAGGAAGCTGGATGTGTAAGTGGATGAATTGAGGAAGCTGAATGCTGACCTCTGCGTGAGTGAATGAAAAATACATAGCAATTATACATTCTATTCATGTTTGATTTATGTGAATAACTCAATCATTACATTGTCAATAATTTGTAGTCCTGTTTTCTTTTGCTGTTTGTTTTTCCCTCTTCAGAGGCAGCTGAGGGAGATGAAGGGCCAAAAAAGGAGGAGGCCCAAGCCACTGGCCCTGCCCCTTCCAGTCTCCTCCAGTGAGGAGGAAGAGGAGGAGCCGCTGATTTTGGTGCTTTCAGAAGCGGAGCGGGAGGAGGAGGAGGAGGAGCAGGAGGAGGAGGAGGAGGAGCAGGAGGAGCAGGAGGAGGAGGAGCAGGAGGAGCAGGAGGAGCAGGAGGAGGAGGAGGAGGAGCAGCAGCAGCCCCCCCCCCGCAGTCCCCCCCGCAGCCCACCCCGCAGCCACCCCCGCAGTCCCCCCCGCAGTCCCCCCCGCCAGGGCCGGCTCTTGGAATAGGCGATACTAAAATAATTTTAGTTCACCGATAATTTTACAAATCTTTAACAAGCGTATAACCAATGAGCACATGTGATCATGTAGTAGAGGCGTTATTAACTGTTGTTTTGATTTCCTAGGACAACGAGCGGGCCGGATGGTCCGAAGCACAGAAAAAGGTGTTTCGGGCCATGGCCCCGTACTTTTCAGCAAAGAGCAGGGGCTCCCTGACCCGGAGCATCTCCTTCGGGACCTCCATGGGTAAGAATGAACACATTGTGTATCTGTGCAGGTGTGTGAAGTGTGTTCATGCAGCTTTCATCATCATGTGTTGCATCTTTACAGACGCGTACATGGAGGAGTACGCGGCCTTTACATTCTGCCCGGAGGGAAGCTCCAAGATGCAGGAGAACGCCATCTCTAAGATCAGCAGGGCCAAGGTCTTTGTGAAATTCCTGGCCCTGGGCTGGTCTTCCCTGACCACGTGGGACTGGAGCTTCCTATACAATATCTCCCTGCTCAAGTTGTAAGTAGTGAATTTACAGATGCTAAGAATGTTCTTATAATGTCATTCATTAAGATAAATATTCTTTAATCAGATTTATGTTTTGTTAGATATAGAACAAAGGAAATTGACAAATGGAAGTTATTATTATTGTTTATTGTGTATTATTTTCAAGTTTTATTTATTTTTGTTTTTTACATGTTCGAAATAAACTATCTATCTATCTATCTTTCTTAGCAAGTCTTTTGCCTAGTTAAATTAAATTAAATTAAAAGGTTTGATGATGATGATGATGGTGATGATGGAAGTATTAAAAACATATAACTGAGACTGAGACTAAGTCCAGACTGGTCTTTTTTCAGCTACCCTGCCTTCCTGAGGAGCGTTGGCCTGGCCCCCACAACCGTGTCCCTGTACGTGGGCCAGGCCATCTCCTTCATGGAGTATTTTTTTGACACCCCTCCCAAGCACTGTCGGCTGTCACAGGGGCAGCTGACAGTGCTCACAAGGGAGCTGAGGAAGCTGTACAGGGACCTGGGCCGGACCATCCATGGGCACCAGTCCCTTGTTAAACAGGGGAAACAGCAGAGGCTGGTGTCCAGGGAGGACCTGGGGCAGTGCCGGGTCCTGGCCAGGGCCAAGATCCCCGAGCTCCTGGGTGAGTCTGACCTGTCTCTCTCTCTCTCTCTCTCTCTCTCTCTCTCACACACACACCTTTTTTTCAGTGTCTAAAAGCTTCAAGTGTAACTGTTGTCTTCTCTCTTTGACTCTCATTACAGAGGACATAAAAAGTGCGGCCCCCAGGGACCCGAAGACCCGCTACAGGTTTTTTGGGTACCTGGCGGCCTACTTTGGGGCCATCTATGGCCACAGGAGCGGCGTCCTGACCAAAATGCGGGTCAAGGAGGTCAAGGACGCCATCGGGGACAAGTCCACAGGCTACCTCATAAATGCAAGTATCGTTTTAATCCCTTTCCCGACATTTAGTCAGTTTGTGTTTCTGTTCCACACTTACCAATCGGTCATATGTTGTCTTCTGCAGGTCTTGGAGCACAAGACGGTCAGGAAGTTTGGAGTGGCACAGCTCTATCTGGAGCCGGAGGAGTACGCCTGGTGCACAGAGTGGCTCCGGCTCCGGAAAAGGGCTGTGCCAACCAACTCGTACTTCTTCTCCTCCCTCGGCCGCGGCGAGGCCAAAGATCTGGTTAAATATTTCAGGGCGGCGTGGAAGGAGATGGGCCTGGCGGGGTCGCCTTCATTTATGGACGTCCGGTCGGCGGTGGCGACATATGTGGGTATCAAAAACACGTCCTGAGGAATTGGTCAATTTGGTGCACTTGTTCATTAATTACTCATTTTCTGTTTTTGCAGAACTTTGAAGCCAATGATGCGGAGGTGCGCCAAAATGTGGCCACCTTCATGTGCCACAATGTATGCGCTTCATCATACCCTGACAAGGGCCAAGCAGATGAGAGAGCTGTTTGTCTGTCTCTCCCTAAAGAGCGGAGAAACAGCTCTCTCATCTGCAGAACCCTCCACCTCCACAGCTGCTGCCAACACCTCCGGGATGGAGGAGACAAAAGTAAGTTAAAACCTTGCAATTGCTATCACACCACAGTCCAAATTCAGTAAGCTCATGTGTACCTGTTCTTTATTCTGAAGCTGACACCACGCAAGAAAAAGGGCTCCACAAGCCAGACCATGGCCAATCAGGTCAAAAGGAGGCTTGGGCTGTCCCCGAAGAAAGCCTATCCAAGGAGGCAGAGGAAATGAATCTTTTCCGTTGTTGTAAAAAAAAAAAAAAAAGTGTATTGCACACAAAAAAAAAAGTTAATTTTTCCATTGTTGAAAAAAAAAAAAGTGTGTTTTGCACAAACAAAAAAAAAATGTTATTTTTTCATTGTTGCAAAAAAAAAAGTGTGTTTTGCACAAACAAAAAAAAAACATGTTAATTGTTGTGCTTGTTGCACACAAAAAAAAATGTTTTGTTGTTTTGTTCCAAATTTGTGTTCAATTTTTTTTCCTCCACATGGGCACTGCCTTGACGTGGCGTGGGGGCTTAAAGCCTGTGTGATATCAGAGCCTCTGGAGAGGCTCTAAGATCACACATGCTAACCAAAGTGCTAAAGATATATGTATTATATTTGTATAGGAGCTCGAGTGGACAGTACGAGTTACATGGAGGTTCTGCTTGTTATTCTTTGTGTCAGAAATAAACGGAGATCGTCTCCAAAAAGGTCCCAGTGTCACAGCATCATTCACACCAACACAACGCAGAAGCACACCGGTCACATCTGGATGGTCGTGATTAAAGTTTATTGTAACTTCTTCGAGTGAAATGTACACCGATGGAAAAATGAAGTGAAAACACTGGTAATTAAAAGCAAGAGGATACCTAATTTTGGGGAACTTTCTCAGGGACAAAAGTGCCCCATTCTGACCTACTTTTGGGTCTCATTTTGGAGGAAGAAGACTTCATTTTGGGGCACTTTGTCAGGGACGAAGGTAACCAATTTCGACTTCTCATTCCAACACCTGTGACTTCGTTTAGGGTCACTTTCTGGTGGATGAAAGCACCCCGTTCTGACTCCTCATTTAGGGTCACTTTTCTGATGGACGAAAGCACCCCGTTCTGACTCCTCATTTAGGGTCACTTTAAAAGGGCCCCCGTTCTGACTCCTCATTTAGGGTCACTTTTCTGATGGACGAAAGCACCCCGTTCTGACTCCTCATTTAGGGTCACTTTAAAAGGGCCCCCGTTCTGACTCCTCATTTAGGGTCACTTTTCTGATGGACGAAAGCACCCCGTTCTGACTCCTCATTTAGGGTCACTTTAAAAGGGCCCCCGTTCTGACTCCTCATTTAGGGTCACTTTTCTGGTGGACGAAAGCACCCCGTTCTGACTCCTCCTTTCTGACTCTCGTACCAACACCTGTGACTTCGTTTAGGTTCACTTACTGGTGGACGAAAGCACCCCGTTCCGACCACATTTCTGACTACTCATTTCTAGCTCTCCTACCAACAGCTGTGACTTCGTTTAGGGTCACTTACTGATGGACGAAAGCACCCCGTTCCGACCACATTTCTGACTACTCATTTCTAGCTCTCCTACCAACAGCTGTGACTTCGTTTAGGGTCACTTACTGATGGACGAAAGCACCCCGTTCCGACTCCTCCTTTCTGGCTCTCGTACCAACACCTGTGACTTCGTTTAGGTTCACTTACTGATGGACGAAAGCACCCCGTTCTGACTCCTCCTTTCTGACTATCGTACCAACACCTGTGACTTCGTTTAGGGTCACTTACTGATGGACGAAAGCACCCCGTTCCGACCACATTTCTGACTACTCATTTCTAGCTCTCCTACCAACAGCTGTGACTTCGTTTAGGGTCACTTACTGATGGACGAAAGCACCCCGTTCCGACTCCTCCTTTCTGACTCTCGTACCAACACCTGTGACTTCGTTTAGGGTCACTTACTGATGGACGAAAGCACCCCGTTCCGACTCCTCCTTTCTGACTCTCGTACCAACACCTGTGACTTCGTTTAGGTTCACTTACTGGTGGACGAAAGCACCCCGTTCCGACCACATTTCTGACTACTCATTTCTAGCTCTCCTACCAACAGCTTCGACTTCGTTTAGGGTCACTTACTGATGGACGAAAGCACCCCGTTCCGACCACATTTCTGACTACTCATTTCTAGCTCTCCTACCAACAGCTGTGACTTCGTTTAGGGTCACTTACTGATGGACGAAAGCACCCCGTTCCGACTCCTCCTTTCTGACTCTCGTACCAACACCTGTGACTTCATTTAGGTTCACTTACTGATGGACGAAAGCACCCCGTTCTGACTCCTCCTTTCTGACTCTCGTACCAACACCTGTGACTTCGTTTAGGTTCACTTACTGGTGGACGAAAGTACCCCGTTCCGACCACATTTCTGACTACTCATTTCTAGCTCTCCTACCAACAGCTGTGACTTCGTTTAGGGTCACTTACTGATGGACGAAAGCACCCCGTTCTGACTCTTCATGTCGGGGAACTTCGGTCAATGGGGAAGTGCCCTAAAGCGAGGTAAATTCGGGCCAACCGGGGAGGTAGCCCAATTTGGAGCTCAGTGGATTTTCCATCTGGTGGTGGCTTTTGGGATAGGTATCCGGTTCTGAAGGGAAGGTCCCCTTTCCAGTGAGGGAAGCGGTCGTTTTGGGTATTCTAAATGCTCCTTTTTCGTTTACTTTGTGCGAAAAGTGCCCCCGAATCATCCGGGGGTCCTTCGTTTGGGGCACTTTTGCTCATTCTGACCTAAGGGGCCCAATTCTGAATTCAAAATGGGTTACCTGGTTCAGAATGAGGCACCTTGATTGCGCCACCGGTCTTTGGACACTAGATGGAGACTCCACCACCCACTGTGGTGCCCCAAAATGACCTAGGTGCCCCGAAATGAAGTCAAGTCACTTTGCCCACCCGAGACCCCCCCAATCACACCCCTCCCCCACAAAGTGCCCCAAAATGACCTAGGTGCCCCAAAATGAGGTTAAGTCACTTTGCCCACATGAGACCCCCCCAATCACACCCCTCCCCCACAAAGTGCCCAAAATGACCTAGGTGCCCCAAAATGAGGTCAAGTCACTTTTCCCACATGAGACCCCCCCAATCACACCCCTCCCCCACAAAGTGCCCCAAAATGACCTAGGTGCCCCAAAATGAGGTCAAGTCACTTTGCCCACATGAGACCCCCCCAATCACACCCCTCCCCCACAAAGTCCCCCAAAATGACTCAGGTAGCCCAAAATGACCTTTTGCAGCACTTTGGTCCCCGAGACCCCCCAATCACACCCCCCCCCCCACATGAAGTTTGAGTGCTTGCCATTGCCACAAAAATCGACCAAACAGCTTGAAACTTGACCTGCTGACCTTACCTAAGCCCCTTATGCGTCTCCCAGAGTCCCAACTCTATAGACCCTCAGCAAAGCTAACTAGCTCTGTGGGGGTCCTATCGCAACTGGATCAAAAAATCCCAACAGAAGGCTCTGTGGCGCACGACATAGTCAAAAATCAGCCATCAACTCCCCAAACAAGCTTTGCTGGCCTTGTTTGACCTTTTTGACCTTTTCGCATTTTCGGTTACTTTTCTCATTTGAACAGTGACCCAAACTGAAGTGCTGACCTTTGACCTTTCCCAAGGCCATAAGCGTCTGAAACTCGGCACGCTGCTTGCGCGCCGTGTCCCGATGGACATACTCCAGTTTCAGCCCTCTACCTCACTGCGTTTTTGAATTATTCAAGAAAAGACAGTTTTCCCTCCTTTTTTAAATTCAAATCTTAAAAACTGTCTCTTTGGCCGCTGTGCGGCGACCTTTGACCCCAGGGCTCCCATATTCGGAAGAGAGGATCCCCCGAGGACACTGAACAATAATCTGAAAAAAAATATGCCAAAAGTCCTTTAGATTTTATTTTTGCCCTTCTGAAAAACTGAACATCAGGGCCTGTCAGACTTATACAGTCTAAGACCGTCCTGCCTCAGTGGAGGGTTTAGGAGGAAATCTTGTTCTAGAGGTCGCAGGAGTCTGAATTTTTGATATGTTGTTGGGGGACCCGAGTCGAGCGTGTAGACGTCAATATCGTCCCGCTCGGACGTGTACTTTTTGATGGGTGGGGCTTTGAACATTCGCCTTTTCCTGCCTTTGAGTGCTCGCCGTTGCCACAAAAATGGACCAAACGGCTTACAACTTGGCCTGCTGACCTTCCCCAAGACCCTTATGAGTCTCCCCGAGTCCCAACTCTATAGACCCTCAGCAAAGCTAACTAGCTCTGTGGGGGTCCTATCGCAACGGGATCAAAAAATCCCAACAGAAGGCTCTGTGGCGCACGACATAGTCAAAAATCAGCCATCAACTCCCCAAACAAGCTTTGCTGGCCTTGTTTGACCTTTTTGAACTTTTTCATTTTCGGTTACTTTTCTCATTTGAAAAGTGACCCAAACTAACATGGTAACCTTTGACCTTTCCCAAGGCCGTGAGCGTCTGAAACTCGGCACGCTGGTTGCACGCCGTGTTACGATGGACATACTCTGGTTTCAGCCCCCTACCTCACTGCCTTTTTGAATTATTCAAGAAAAGACAGTTTCCCTCCTTTTTTAAAATTAAAATCTTTAACACAGTCTCTTTGGCCGCTGTGCGGCAACCTTTGACCCTAGGGCTCCCATATTCGGAACACAGGATCCCCCGAAAACACTGAATAATAATCCGAAGAAAAAAAATCCCAGAGTCCTTTAGAATGGTTTTTCACAACCTAACATGCTAACCTTTGACCTTTCCCAAGGTCAGAGGGGTCTGAAACTCGGCACCTTTATTCCCTGTGCCCCTCTGATGCACATATTTAAATTTCAGCCCCCCACCTCAATGCCTCTTTGAATTATTGCACTTATAGAGTCCTCACTCTATAAGTTACACACTCTCTCTGCATGCTCAGCACATGGACAGCCACATTGACCAATAGAGCCACATTGACCAATAGAGTGAGGGCTACACATTCTCTGTGCATGCAGCACCTGGACAGCCACATTGACCAATAGAGTGAGGGCTACACATTCTCTGTGCATGCAGCACCTGGACAGGCACATGGACCAATAGAATAGAATCACCCCCCCCCCCCCCCCCCCCCCCCACCCCCCTATATATATACATTAGCGGAAAAAAGGTGAGACAAGTGGGTGATACAGGAGCTTGGCAATTCTGGTTATTTTGGATCACTGCAAACGTGAGTATGATTCATTATTGTTATTATTTGGTTGGTATTTATTTTGTTTTATTATTTTATGTATTTATTTTATTTGGTAATTTAATTTTAAATTTAATACATTTTTAATTTCAACTCGTCTTTTGGATGAAAAAAACTTGACGCCAAATCACTCCAAAAGTGTTGCTTTATGTTTGTAAGGCCAACATTAGGTGTTTCTTTTTTAATTGAATGGATATTTCGTCGTTTTCTTCAATTCAGTGCTTCTTAACGTTAATTAAGCGCTTCTTTGATCTGTGCGCGCCTGTGTGCGCAGCATAAGTCTCCTATGTCCACGCGGCGGTCAATATTACGGCGGTGGCGACGATAAAATTAATACACCACGTTTCTGTAACCAAGAAGTTTGTATATATATATGTATATATATATATACATATATATATATATATATATTTTTTTTTTAATATATTTATATTATCCGTTCACACACACAGACAGACAGAGAGTAATTACCAAACATGCACGGACACCGATTCGAACGTAAATGTAAATGACACCTCTGATATTATATACATTATATATATATATATATATATATATTAACATCCATAGCCAGTGGCGCAATCCTACGGAGCCACGCGTTCTTTTATTTTTTTTATGCAATGTCATCAGGGGGGCTCCATAGAATCCTATAAGCACTGTGCATACTTTTTTTGAAGGTGAAAAAAAACCCTGGAGAGACGCAGCCGCGTTTGAGAATACTGAAAACATTAGATTTTGTCTTAAAAAAGTATTTTTCCATTTGTTGTTGTATTTGCCGTTTCTGTGCGTATCAACCTTATTTTTCTTTCTCTACTTTTACAGATGACCAAACCCAAAAACACAGGGGAGTGCCCCATTTGTTGCTCATCCTGATCGCAAAGCACCTCAGGGTGAACCACGGGGTTCAGAACCCCAAGGAGCGGCTCATCCTGAACCACTTGGCCACAGGACGGACCGTGGTGCCAGCGGGGCCCTGCCCAGTCCCCCTCTGTTCTCCACATATAATTCACGTGGAAAAGCACTTGAAATGCCACAGGGACCTCACGGTTAGTCGGCAGGAGAGGGAGGTGAGGTTCCTGAAAAGGGCGGCTGCCCTCAAACTGCTGGCGGCCTTGAGGGCCACCAACCCCACTCCCCCCATGGTGTCCTGTCTGGACACCGTGGATGAGGAGGTGGACCCGGAGGAGGGGGTTTCTGGCCTCTGCCAAAAGGCAACCTGCCAAAAAATGAGGCAGAGGAAGAGGGAGCTGGAGGAGGAAGTCCTCGACATGAGGAGAGTCAACTCTGACCTCTGCGTGAGTGAATGAAAAATACATAGCAATTATACGCTCTATTCATGTTTGATTTAATTGAATAACTCAATCATTACATTGTCAATAATTTGTAGTCCTGTTTTCTTTTGCTGTTTGTTTTTCCCTCTTCAGAGGCAGCTGAGGGAGCTGAAGGGGCAGAGAAGAAGGAGGGCCAAGCCCCTGGCCGTGCCCCTTCCAGTCTCCTCCAGTGAGGAGGAAGAGGAGCAGCAGGAGGAGGAGGAGGAGGAGCAGGAGGAGCAGCAGGAGGAGGAGGAGGAGCAGGAGGAGGAGCAGGAGGAGCAGGAGGAGGAGGGGGAGCAGGAGGAGGAGCAGCAGCAGGAGGAGGAGGAGGAGCAGGAGGAGGAGGGGGAGCAGGAGGAGGAGCAGCAGCAGGAGGAGGAGGAGGAGCAGGAGGAGGAGGGGGAGGAGGAGCAGGAGGAGGAGGAGGAGGAGGAGCAGCAGCAGCCCCCCCCCCCCCGCAGCCCCCCAATCAGCCCCCCCCGCAGCCCCCCACACAGCCCCCCCCGCAGCCCCCGAGGAAGAGGAAAGCTGGGGACAAAGACCCTCCTTCCTCTGCACCTCAGGTGAGAAGATGATAGATGTTTAATTCAGTGTCATAATCATTTCCCCCAAAGTATGTAACCCAATTCAATTCAGTTCAATTCAGTCTTATTTATAGTGCTGAATCATAACATACACTTTACATTTAGAGTTTATCATGTCGTCTTATTGATTTTCTCTCTCTACCGGCAGAAGAAGAAAGCGAAGACGCCACGGGCGTCTTCCGAGACGGAGGCGAGCGGCGATGAGGTGAGTGAGATGGATTAGTTCACCGATAATTTTTCAAATCTTTAACAACCGTATAACCAATGAGCACATGTGATCATGATTGATTGATTGGTTGGTTGATTTCCCAGGACAACGAGCGGGCCGGATGGTCAGAAGACCAAAAAAAGGTCTTTCGGGCCATGGCCCCGTACATCTCCCTGGGAAGAGCAGGGGCTCCCTGACCCGGAGCATTACCTTCGGGACCTCCATGGGTAAGAATGAACACATTGTGTATCTGTGCAGGTGTGTGAAGTGTGTTCATGCAGCTTTCATCATCATGTGTTGCATCTTTACAGACGCATACATGGAGGAGTATGCTGCGTTTATTTTCTGCCCCGAGGGAACTGGGAAAATGCAGGAGAACGCCGTCTCCAAAATAAGCCGGGCCAAGGTATTTGTGAAGTTCCTTGCCCTGCGGTGGTCCTCCCTGACCGTTTGGGACTGGAGCTTCCTCTATCACATCTCCCTGCTCAAGTTGTAAGTAGTGAATTTACAGATGTTAAGAATGTTCTTATAATGTAATATTTCATGAGGATAAATATTTTTTAATCAGATTTATGTTTTGTTAGATATAGAACAAAGGAAATTGACAAATGGAAGTTATTATTATTGTTATTATAAATATATACTGATGGAAGGCAAAATACTTCAGTAGTATTATTTATTACAAGGGGGTGGACCAAAATAAGTTTATACTTCCTCCCACTCCCTTTCAGATATGTCAACAGAATTTATAGTTTTCAGTTTATGTTGACTCTGTTATACTTTGTTATTTTCAAGTTTTATTTTTTCTTTATGATAATTTTTTTTTGTTTTTTACATGTTCGAAATAACTATCTATCTATCTATCTATCTATCTATCTATCTATCTATCTATCTATCTATCTATCTATCTATCTATCTATCTATCTATCCTAGCAAGTCTTTTGCCTAGTTAAATAAAGGTTTGATGATGATGATGATGATGATGATGATGATGATGATGATGATGGTGGTGGTGCTGGTGGTGATGATGGAAGTATTGAAAACATATAACTGAGACTGAGACTAAGTCCAGACTGGTCTTTTTTCAGCTACCCTGCCTTCCTGAGGAGCGTTGGCCTGGCCCCCACAACGGTGTCCCTGTATGTGGGCCAGGCCATCTCCTTCATGGAGTTTTTCTTTGATACCCCTCCCAAGCACTGTCGGCTGACCCAGGGGCAGCTGACAGTGCTAACCAGGGAGCTCAAAAAGCTCTACCGGGACCTGGGCAGGACAATACAGGGGCACCAGTCCCTTGTTAAACAGTCCAAACAGGAGAGGCTGGTGTCCCGGGAGGACCTGGCCCGGTGCAGGATCCTGGCCAGGGCCAAGATCCCCGAGCTCCTGGGTGAGTCTGTACTGCCTCTCTCTCTCTCTCTCTCTCTCTCTCTCTCTCTCTCTCACACACACACACACACACCTTTTTTTCAGTGTCTAAAAGCTTCAAGTGTAACTGTTGTCTTCTCTCTTTGACTCTCATTACAGAGGACATAAAGAACGCCCCTGCCAGGCACCCAAAGACCCGGTACAGGTTCTTTGGGTTCCTGGCAGCCTACTTTGGGGTTATTTATGGCCACAGGAGCGGCGTCCTCACCAAAATGAGGGTCAAGGAGGTGAAGGACGCCATCGGCGATGACAAAAGGGGCTACTTGATCAATGTAAGTATCGTTTTAATCTCTTTCCCAATATTTAGTTAGTCAGTTTGTGTTTCTCCTCCACACTTACCAATCGGTCATATACGTTGTCTTCTGCAGGTGATGGAACACAAAATGGTGAGGAAGTTCGGGGTGGCACAGATCTATTTGGAGCCGGAGGAGTACGCCTGGTGCACAGAGTGGCTCCGGCTCCGCAAAAGAGCTGTGCCAACCAATCCGTACTTTTTCTCCTCTCTTGGCCGTGGCGAGGCCAAAGATTTGATAAAGTATTTTAGGTCTGCTTGGAAGGAGATGGGCCTGGAGGGAGCGCCCACTTTTATGGACCTCCGGTCGGCGGTGGCGACCTATGTGGGTATCAAAAACACGTCCTGAGGAAATTGGTCAATTTGATGCACTTAATGCCTCCTTTTCTGTTTTTGTAGAACTTCGAGTCCAATGATGCGGAGGTGCGGCGGAATGTGGCGACATTTATGTGCCACAATGTCGCCACACAAGAGAAATTTTATGCCCTGAACAACACCCTCACTAGGGCCAAGCAGATGAGATAGCTGTATGTCTGTCTCTCCCTAAAAAGCGGACAAACAGCTCTCTCATCTGCTTCTGCAGAACCCGCCACCTCCACAACTGAGCCCTCCACCGCTGCTGCTGCCACCACCTCCAGGATGTCTCAGCAGGAGCCTGAGATGGAGGAGACAATAGTAAGTTAAAACCTTGCAATTGCTATCACACCACAGTCCAAATTCAGTAAGCTCATGCATACCTGTTCTTCATTCTGAAGGCAACGCCAAGGAAGAAAAGACCTTCTGCAAGCCAAGCAATGGCAAACCAAGTTAAGAGAAGGCTTGGGCTTTCCCCTAAAAAGAGATACCCAAGGAGGGCGAAGTAAATGTTTGTTTGTAAAAAAAAAAAAAAAGTGCTTGTTTGTTGCACACACAAAAAAAAACAACTTTCGTTATTCATGTTCCATTGTTTGTTTGTAAAAAAAAAAAAAAAGTGCTTGTTTGTTGCACACACAAAAAAAACCACCTTTCTTTATTCATGTTCCATTGTTTGTTTGTAAAAAAAAAAAGTGCTTGTTGCACACACAAAAAAACCCACCTTTCTTTATTCATGTTCCATTGTTTGTTTGTAAAAAAAAAAAGTGCTTGTTGCACACAAAAAAAAATTGTTTATTGTTTTGTTCTTTTGTTCCAAGTTTGTGTTCAATTGTTTTTCCTCCACATGGGCACTGCCTTGACGTGGCGTGGGGGCTTAAAGCCTGTGTGATATCAGGGCCTCTGGAGAGGCTCTAAGATCACACATGCTAACCAAAGTGCCCCCAAACACAACTTCCCTCCTTTCCAGGTTTCCAGGTGTATGTCTGTTCCTGTCTAATAAGGTGTACATGTCAACAGAGTAGCATTTAAAAGTAGTAGTTTTAACAGTTGAAAACCGCTCGCTTAAAGTCATGACAAACCAAACTAACTTCCGGGTTTGTCGATATATGTACTTTATTTGTATAGGAGCTCGAGTGGACAGTACGAGTTACATGGAGGTTCTGCTTGTTATTCTTTCTGTCAGAAATAAACGGAGATCGTCTCCAAAAAGGTCCCAGTGTCACAGCATCATTCACACCAACACAACGCAGAAGCACACCGGTCACATCTGGATGCCCTGGTCGTGATTAAAGTTTATTTTAACTTCTTCGAGTGAAATGTACACCGATGGAAAAATGAAGTGAAAACACTGGTAATTAAAAGCAAGAGGATACTTTATTTTCTTTGGTCTAAAGTGCAAAACAAATAGTGAAAAACATTTAAAAAAAATATACAATAATAATATAATGTACATATGTGTCATGTTATTATGCAATTTTGAACTTTTAAAAGTTGTTTTTATTGCATTTATTGTTGAAAACGAAAATGTTATTACATAGAAGTAAACATGTGTAACGGGGTGAAGAAGTAGTGTAATTCCACTTGTCATACAAACTCATCACACGACACAGAAACTTGTTTGTCCTATGGTAAGTAAACGCAGCACCCCCGTGGATTACGACGGCTACATCGGGGTTAGCAGTCGGACCTCGCTGTTTCCCTGGTAAGTACGTGAGCTCTGAGCGCCGCCATTTTTTATATTAATTACTTTAACTTTAATACGAAGGGGCCGTTTAAGTTGTATTTTTTTAAGCATATAGCTCCCGAAACGTCAAACATGTCCTTGGTCATGAAAAGTCGACGGTGTTTTTGTTTTTGTTAACGAAATGGCACGTTAGCTAGAAGAGAAAATACATTTAATAAATGTGAAGAGTAGATAACAAATATGTGTATTTCAACGGTATCTCTCTCTCTCTTTCTCTCTGAACGGATAAATAAAAGAAGCGTACAAACTTCTTGGTTACAGAAACATGGCGTATTTATTTAATGAGGTTAGCGCATGTCGACGGTCTGGTCTGAAGGGGGGGGGGGGTCCAATTGTGTGTGTGTGGGGGGGGGGGGGGGCTTGCAGCTTTGATTTGAATTCTAATAATTCCTTGTTCATCCAGATTCAGCATCCAAAGCACTAAAAAAATGAATTACTGAATATAAATCACTACTAGTTTCCAATAATATATGAATTACTGATGTGGTCCTTTTTATGCAGGTGTCAACAGTCAGGCATGGCTACAAACTACCCCGCAATGCCAGGCATGTTAATTTGTTTGCTGTACTACTGTGCTTTCTAAAATTAATTTCACCAAATAGAGGTTACACTTTCTAAAATTGTTCATCCCTAATCTACAGAAGTAGAAGTCAGGATGGACACTGTGCCATCGGAGCAAGCTGCAAGGCAAGTGCAGGTTCTACTTTCTATATATATAAATATTTCAAATAGTATGATGAAGTGATGTGTGTAGTATATGAGTGAAGAAAATAAACTGGTTTTGTTTCCTTTTTAGAACGGGAGTGTGATTTGGACCAATGGACCTCGGGGGTTCGGAGCAAGTTCCTCCGCAAGCTGCACCTGCAAGGCAAGTGCAGGTTCTACTTTCTATATATATAAATATTTCAAATAGTATGATGAAGTGATGTGTGTAGTATATGAGTGAAGAAAATAAACTGGTTTTGTTTCCTTTTTAGAACGGGAGTGTGATTTGGACCAATGGACCTCGGGGGTTCGGAGCAAGTTCCTCCGCAAGCTGCACCTGCAAGGCAAGTGCAGGTTCTACTTTCTATATATATACATATTTCAAATAGTATGATGAAGTGATGTGTGTAGTATATGAGTGAAGAAAATAAACTGGTTTTGTTTCCTTTTTAGAACGGGAGTGCGATTTGGACCAATGGACCTGTGGCGTCCGTACCAAGTTTCTCCACGAGCTGCACCTGCAAGGCAAGTGCAGGTTCTACTTTCTATATATATAAATATTTCAAATAGTATGATGAAGTGATGTGTGTAGTATATGAATGAAGAAAATAAACTGGTTTTGTTTCCTTTTTAGAACGGGAGTGCGATTTGGACCAATGGACCTGTGGGTTCCGGACCAAGTTTCTCCACGAGCTGCACCTGCAAGGCAAGTGCACGTTCTACTTTCTATATATATAAATATTTCAAATAGTATGATGAAGTGATGTGTGTAGTATATGAGTGAAGAAAATAAACTGGTTTTGTTTCCTTTTTAGAACGGGAGTGCGATTTGGACCAATGGACCTGTGGGTTCCGGACCAAGTTTCTCCACGAGCTGCACCTGCAAGGCAAGTGCAGGTTCTACTTTCTATATATATAAATATTTCAAATAGTATGATGAAGTGATGTGTAGGGATGGGAATTGATAAGATTTTTCCGATTCCGATTCCATTATCGATATTGCTTATCGATTCGATTCTTTATCGATTCTCTTATCGATTCTAATTTGGGGAAAAAGAACAAACATTTTGATTGGCATCAAGTTTGTTTAATAAGAACTCACAACAGCTGTGAGCAGCTGGAGCGAGCGCTGTCAGCCTCCGAGCTAGCCAGGCTCTCTCTCTCCTCACGGTCATCTTCTATATGTAATGCACACGGCATTCGTTTAATAGCATAACGTTAGCGTTGCATGCTTTAAAAAGAAGCAAATAGGCAGTGGGAGCTACTTACCGGAGTTTCCTTCCGTATTAATCGCAGTGGCGATCACAGCTTGGCGACTGCAGCCGCTGCTCCCGGGTTGAGATGCGTCAGTCCGAAGCGTGTCAACACTCGTTCAAAAATATTGCATGCTTTGTGCGCAAATGTTTGTGCATATTGGTCGTATTCCCTCCCGACGCCGTTATCTCCACCTTGCAATGACTGCAAGTCGCTTTGTTGTCATTTTTTCTTGTGAAATGAAGCCACGCTTTAGAGCGTTTGAACCTAGTTGGTGCCATTGTTGTTTACGACTGCAACGCACATGCGAAACCAGCGTAACTGAACCGCGCAGTCGTACTTGCTGAATCGAGCGTGCGTAACATGCGTAAGTTACGTGACGTCATTCGTGCTGGTTGGAATCGATAAGAGAATCGTTAGATAAACTGCCAAACGATTCCATGGAATTGAAACACAGGGAACCGGTTCTCTATAGGAACCGGTTCTCGATTCCCATCCCTAGTGATGTGTGTAGTATATGAGTGAAGAAAATAAACTGGTTTTGTTTCCTTTTTAGAACGGGAGTGCGATTTGGACCAATGGACCTCGGGGGTTCGGAGCAAGTTCCTCCGCAAGCTGCACCTGCAAGGCAAGTGCAGGTTCTACTTTCTATATATATACATATTTCAAATAGTATGATGAAGTGATGTGTGTAGTATATGAGTGAAGAAAATAAACTGGTTTTGTTTCCTTTTTAGAACGGGAGTGTGATTTGGACCAATGGACCTCGGGGGTTCGGAGCAAGTTCCTCCGCAAGCTGCACCTGCAAGGCAAGTGCAGGTTCTACTTTCTATATATATACATATTTCAAATAGTATGATGAAGTGATGTGTGTAGTATATGAGTGAAGAAAATAAACTGGTTTTGTTTCCTTTTTAGAACGGGAGTGCGATTTGGACCAATGGACCTGTGGCGTCCGTACCAAGTTTCTCCACGAGCTGCACCTGCAAGGCAAGTGCAGGTTCTACTTTCTATATATATAAATATTTCAAATAGTATGATGAAGTGATGTGTGTAGTATATGAGTGAAGAAAATAAACTGGTTTTGTTTCCTTTTTAGAACGGGAGTGCGATTTGGACCAATGGACCTGTGGGTTCCGGACCAAGTTTCTCCACGAGCTGCACCTGCAAGGCAAGTGCACGTTCTACTTTCTATATATATAAATATTTCAAATAGTATGATGAAGTGATGTGTGTAGTATATGAGTGAAGAAAATAAACTGGTTTTGTTTCCTTTTTAGAACGGGAGTGTGATTTGGACCAATGGACCTCGGGGGTTCGGAGCAAGTTCCTCCGCAAGCTGCACCTGCAAGGCAAGTGCAGGTTCTACTTTCTATATATATACATATTTCAAATAGTATGATGAAGTGATGTGTGTAGTATATGAGTGAAGAAAATAAACTGGTTTTGTTTCCTTTTTAGAACGGGAGTGCGATTTGGACCAATGGACCTGTGGCGTCCGTACCAAGTTTCTCCACGAGCTGCACCTGCAAGGCAAGTGCAGGTTCTACTTTCTATATATATAAATATTTCAAATAGTATGATGAAGTGATGTGTGTAGTATATGAGTGAAGAAAATAAACTGGTTTTGTTTCCTTTTTAGAACGGGAGTGCGATTTGGACCAATGGACCTGTGGGTTCCGGACCAAGTTTCTCCACGAGCTGCACCTGCAAGGCAAGTGCACGTTCTACTTTCTATATATATAAATATTTCAAATAGTATGATGAAGTGATGTGTGTAGTATATGAGTGAAGAAAATAAACTGGTTTTGTTTCCTTTTTAGAACGGGAGTGTGATTTGGACCAATGGACCTCGGGGGTTCGGAGCAAGTTCCTCCGCAAGCTGCACCTGCAAGGCAAGTGCAGGTTCTACTTTCTATATATATACATATTTCAAATAGTATGATGAAGTGATGTGTGTAGTATATGAGTGAAGAAAATAAACTGGTTTTGTTTCCTTTTTAGAACGGGAGTGCGATTTGGACCAATGGACCTGTGGCGTCCGTACCAAGTTTCTCCACGAGCTGCACCTGCAAGGCAAGTGCAGGTTCTACTTTCTATATATATAAATATTTCAAATAGTATGATGAAGTGATGTGTGTAGTATATGAGTGAAGAAAATAAACTGGTTTTGTTTCCTTTTTAGAACGGGAGTGCGATTTGGACCAATGGACCTGTGGGTTCCGGACCAAGTTTCTCCACGAGCTGCACCTGCAAGGCAAGTGCACGTTCTACTTTCTATATATATAAATATTTCAAATAGTATGATGAAGTGATGTGTGTAGTATATGAGTGAAGAAAATAAACTGGTTTTGTTTCCTTTTTAGAACGGGAGTGCGATTTGGACCAATGGACCTGTGGGTTCCGGACCAAGTTTCTCCACGAGCTGCACCTGCAAGGCAAGTGCAGGTTCTACTTTCTATATATATAAATATTTCAAATAGTATGATGAAGTGATGTGTAGGGATGGGAATTGATAAGATTTTTCCGATTCCGATTCCATTATCGATATTGCTTATCGATTCGATTCTTTATCGATTCTCTTATCGATTCTAATTTGGGGAAAAAGAACAAACATTTTGATTGGCATCAAGTTTGTTTAATAAGAACTCACAACAGCTGTGAGCAGCTGGAGCGAGCGCTGTCAGCCTCCGAGCTAGCCAGGCTCTCTCTCTCCTCACGGTCATCTTCTATATGTAATGCACACGGCATTCGTTTAATAGCATAACGTTAGCGTTGCATGCTTTAAAAAGAAGCAAATAGGCAGTGGGAGCTACTTACCGGAGTTTCCTTCCGTATTAATCGCAGTGGCGATCACAGCTTGGCGACTGCAGCCGCTGCTCCCGGGTTGAGATGCGTCAGTCCGAAGCGTGTCAACACTCGTTCAAAAATATTGCATGCTTTGTGCGCAAATGTTTGTGCATATTGGTCGTATTCCCTCCCGACGCCGTTATCTCCACCTTGCAATGACTGCAAGTCGCTTTGTTGTCATTTTTTCTTGTGAAATGAAGCCACGCTTTAGAGCGTTTGAACCTAGTTGGTGCCATTGTTGTTTACGACTGCAACGCACATGCGAAACCAGCGTAACTGAACCGCGCAGTCGTACTTGCTGAATCGAGCGTGCGTAACATGCGTAAGTTACGTGACGTCATTCGTGCTGGTTGGAATCGATAAGAGAATCGTTAGATAAACTGCCAAACGATTCCATGGAATTGAAACACAGGGAACCGGTTCTCTATAGGAACCGGTTCTCGATTCCCATCCCTAGTGATGTGTGTAGTATATGAGTGAAGAAAATAAACTGGTTTTGTTTCCTTTTTAGAACGGGAGTGCGATTTGGACCAATGGACCTCGGGGGTTCGGAGCAAGTTCCTCCGCAAGCTGCACCTGCAAGGCAAGTGCAGGTTCTACTTTCTATATATATACATATTTCAAATGGTATGATGAAGTGATGTGTGTAGTATATCCATCCATCCATCGTCTACCGCTTATCCTGCACTCAGGGTCACGGGGGGGCTGGAGCCGATCCCAGCTATCATTGGGCGAAGGCAGGGTGTACCCTGCCTTCGCCCTGGACAGGACGCCAGTCTATCACAGGGCCGACATGTAGAGACAAACAACCATTCACGCTCACATTCACACCTACGGGCAATTTAGAGTGATCAATGAACCTATCCCCATCCTGCATGTCTTTGGACTGTGGGAGGAAGCCGGAGAACCCGGTGAGAACCCACGCTCACACGGGGAGAACATGCAAACTCCACACAGAAGGGCCCGGCCCGGGAGTCGAACCCGCGACCCTCTCGCTGTGAGGCGAGAGTGCTACCCACTACACCACCGTGGAGCCCCGTGTGTAGTATATGAGTGAAGAAAATAAACTGGTTTTGTTTCCTTTTTAGAACGGGTTCGGAGCAAGTTCCTCCGCAAGCTGCACCTGCAAGGCAAGTGCAGGTTCTACTTTCTATATATAAACATATTTCAAATAGTATGATGAAGTGATGTGTGTAGTATATGAGTGAAGAAAATAAACTGGTTTTGTTTCCTTTTTAGAACGGGTTCGGACCAAGTTCCTCCGCAAGCTGCACCTGCAAGGCAAGTGCAGGTTCTACTTTCTATATATATACATATTTCAAATAGTATGATGAAGTGATGTGTGTAGTATATGAGTGAAGAAAATAAACTAGTTTTGTTTCCTTTTTAGAACGGGAGTGCGATTTGGACCACACGACCTGGGGGTTTTGGGAGTGTGCCTGACAATTATGGCAGGTGTTTTTTGCGTGTACCTGATAATAATGACCATTCTGCACATAAACAAGATAGTGTAAATATTCAAAATTTCCAGAGTTCCGGAAAATGTGACATGTTTGTGTTAAATAAAAGAGATAAAAACAGCAAAATTGATGAGTTTATTTTTTATTCCATGAATGTGTGCTGCAAAATAACTGTAAAATAAATGCTTTCATCCCCCTTCCTGTACGGAGCTAGGGGGCACCAAAGTTTGAGATTGTATCCTCATTAAGTGGTGTAAAGGCTGAAAGGGATCCTTCTTCATAGAAGCCTATTCATCTGAAATCTTGGCGCTAATGTAAACATTACTTTCCCATCATTCTCATCTCAAAGGTCGACAATGTGCAGCCGGCTGGGGACGAACCCACCATGGGTTCAGATGTGTGTGTGTGTGTGTGTGTGTGTGTGTGTGTGTGTGTGTGTGTGTGTGTGAGAGGGACCGGGATGACTGTATTATTAATCCCTCTGCCAGGCGAGCCAATTTCTGATATATCCAGGTTTCCAGGTGTTCCTGTTCCTGTCATTCGTGCTCTATGTTAACCCTTGTGTGGTGTTCATACTTCCGTTACACAGCCAATGTTCACGGGTCTGGTGGACCCACTGTAGTATCAGCTCTTAAAATCAATACAGCCATAAAAAAATAAGTAAAAATACTTAACAGATGTTTACTTTATCTCAATTACAACCAATATAGATGGCTAATATGGGACATATTTGATATTTACCTCTGTTAGATCACATTTATAAAGTGTGTGTGTGTGTTGTATATGACTTTCTTGCATTTGATGCATATATACTGTGTCATCCTGTCGTACTGTGGCTACCCTTTTGGGGGAGGCTGATCCTAATCCTGATTTTCCAACTCACTGTCAGTCTCTGAATGGTGAGAAATGTGATACTGAAATTAATAGTAGCGCAGTCATGGCGCCACCGTGGCCACGCCCCTAGACTTTTGGAGCATCTTTGACTAACTTTTTGTCCTTAAGGCCTTTCCAACAACATATCAAATTTTGGAATCGATCAGATCAACCGTATAGTCAGTTTTCTGAATGGCCAAAAACAGCCAAAAACGGCCAAAAATGGCACTTTTTGGAAATTTGTGCCAGCGCCAAACATTACCCAATTTTGATGAAACTTGACAGGTCTGTTCTTTAAAGCTATGGCAACATAGGTTTCGAGTTTCGTAATTTTTGGGGCAAAGGTTATAGAGTTATGCTAATTGCATTTTGGTAGCCCCACCCTCTAATGTTCATTGGCCGATATCTTCTGATAACATGCATACTTTCGAAACCACCCCCTCAGCTAGGTCTAAAGAGTATGTGAACCAAATTTCGTCCAAATCGGACCAACGGTTTCCGAGAAATGCGCAACTTCCTGTTTTTCATAAAATCCAAGATGGCAGAAAATTTCGGGAGGCGGACTTTGGTACTCCAAGAGGATTTTTTGTAGAGGACACTTGTTTGCACATGTGTGCAAAGTTTCATGTCAATCGGAGTTACGGTGCGGCGGGGCTGGCGATTCTCCACTCTAGGTGGCGCTAGCGAGCAACTTTTTCGTGGCCGAATGCTAAGACGCCAAATTCTCAAATTTTTCGCCAGACCCTATAGACACTCCAATTTTCGTTAGTTTTTTTTCACGCTCAGGCCCCCAAAACGCAGGTCGAACTCGTAAAAGAATAATAAACATTCGAAAAACAATAGGGCTTCCGAAAAACAATAGGGCTTCGCAGCCCGACGTTGTCGGCGCTCGGGCCCTAATAAACACTACAGAAACAATAGGGCTTTGCAGCCCGACGTTGTCGGCGCTCGGGCCCTAATGACAAGGTCTAAGCCTAACTTCCTAAACTAACAAAAACAGGAGAAAAAGGGGAATGAAAATAAATGGCAGTTACACCCTTACTGCTTCCTACCAAAATAAACATTAAAGGCAAAAATGTAAATAACTTACAATGGTGCCGAAGCACTGATCCTGATCACATCCAGAATCTTTTTCAAGATCGAGATGCTCATCACACACATAATCTCAGAGGAATCAACAAACTATATCAACCAAAAGTAAGGACAACCCTTAAATCTATGTGCATTTCAGTTAAAGGAGTCATATTGTGGAACAGCCTAAGTGAGGAAATAAAAACATGTACAAATCTTAGTCAATTTAAAAAAATGTTTAAAAAATACATAATGAGTAAGTATCAGGAAAAGATTTGAGAGTGTGATGCCCTCATAAACAGGCACATGCACACTGCATGTGTATGGGTATGTGTGATAAACCAATTTGATAACTGTATTCATAATGTAGAAATATTGTATTTATTACTTTGTATTTGTGTGTAGTGGATTTCATATGTACATTTAACTGTACAGGTACAAATGAATGAATATTGTAAATATAAATGTATGCGCAATTGTGAACAGTGAGCCAGTGGAGCTACACACTTGAGTTCTGTTTACTGTTTATCATGTATTTTCATGGGGCAGAGGGGTGTATGATCAGAGTGTTTGGGGCCTGTCTTTGTCTTGTGTTTCTGTTTATTGTATGTTTTGTATAGTGTGGTGTGAGTGGGGGTTTGGAATCGAATAAGCGCAAGCTTCTTCCATCTCCCTTTCAAGTGACATGATTGTTATTGACCGTGAGTGTTATTCCTTTTTTCCCTTGAAACAAACAAACAAACAGCAAAAAGGGTCAGCTAACTAACACACAACCAATAACCAAACACGACTAGCAGGGGAACTAGACACCATTCAAAGTACACTCAGATCAACAGCACGAGGAGGAAAGCACGAGAAGCACAGTGAAAGCCCTCGTATGTTGTCTGAAGAGCACTGCCTTTTCAAACTGGGCCGCTCGCCAGGCTCATCGGCTGCAGCTGCGGAGAACCAATGGCTGGCGGCAGGAGGCGGGACCTGTAAATCAAGCAGAGCTGGACAACAAAAACAGGAGCGCTCACTCGGGCCTAAATGCGAAATCTATCGGCTGGGGGCCGTAACACCCCCCTTCCTAAAAGGAACATCTACCACAAAAAGTTTGCTCAGGACTGGGAGACACGAGAAAGAGCGTCGGCCATAACATTTTCAGTTCCCTTTTTGTGACGGATTTCTAAGTTGAAACCCTGCACTAACAGAGACCACCTCATCAAACGCTGGTTCGCATTCCGCATCTGGTTCAGGAAAACGAGCGGGTTGTGGTCGGTAAAAACTAAAACAGGTAAAGAACTGGAACCAAGATACACCTCGAAATACTGTAACGCCAGCAGCAGCGAGAGAGCCTCCTTCTCTGTGGTGCTGTAGTTAAGTTGGGGAACACTGAACTTTTTTGAAAAATAACAAATGGGGTGAACGATCCCTTTCTCATCCTCCTGCAGCAACACAGCTCCGGCCCCACTGGCGTTGGCATCCACCTCCAACTTAAACGGGGGAGTGAAGTTTGGGGCTGCCAGGACAGGTGTGCTGCAGAGGAGAGCTTTACAGGAACGAAAAGCGACATCACAGGCATTGGTCCAAACAAATGTTTTTTTAACACTAGTCAGACTTGTGAGAGGGGCGGCTACATCAGCAAAGTTTCGGCAGAAACTCCGGTAATACCCCGCCATGCCCAGAAAGCGGCGGAGCTCACGCCTGGTTTTGGGGACGGGATAATCCAGGATGGCCTGGACTTTGGCCTGGACAGGGCGCACTTGGCCTTGGCCCACCTGTTTGACAAGGTAAGTGACGGTGGCCTTACCAAACTCACATTTTGCCAGGTTAAGGGTAAGGTTGGCCTCTCTCAACCTATCAAAAATCACTTCGAGAGTTTTTATATGCTTTGATCATGACTCAGAATATGCAACAACATCATCTAAATAAACTTCACAATTATTCACATCGGATAAGACGATGTGCATCAGACGCTGGAATGTGGCAGGTGCGTTTCGGAGACCAAACGGCATAACAGTGTACTGCAAGAAACTGTCAGGCGTGACAAAAGCTGACATCTCGGAAGCACGTGGTGTTAATGGGATTTGCCAGTATCCCTTCAGGAGGTCAAGTTTAGTCACAAATTTTACCGAACTGACTCTGTCAACACAGTCTTCCATGCGGGGAAGAGGATAGGAGTCTGGCTTGGTGACATTATTCACTTTTCTAAAATCTGTACAGAACTGTGATGTCTGATCAGGTTTGGGAACAAGCAGACAGGGGGAACTCCATGCGCTGGAGCTGGGCACAGCTAAACCATTCTCCAATTGATAGTCAACCTCCTTTTTGAAGAGGGAGCGCTTGGTGGGGTTGACACGGTAGGCACGTTGCTTGATTGTGGGGTGGTGACCGACATCAATATCATGAGATAGAACAGTAGTGCAGGTAGGAGTGTCGGAAGATAGAGTGAGGTGGCTGTCAATCAGTTTAACAATGTCAGCTTGGGCGGGACCATCTCGATCAGGGATGCCAGGGTGAAATTGGACAGGGGGCCAGATTTTTTTCAATTGAGACCTCAGGGGGCCGGATTACACTTTCGGACTGAAAAGGCAAACATTGACTCAACACATGGATAGGTAGGCTATTTGAAATTATTCATGAAGGCCTACACATCAAAAAGAAATTGCATTGGCACCAAAATAGCCTCACAATGAGGCCTAAATTACATACATTACAAAGGAAGATGATTGACAGGCGCTCTCCTTCATACAATCACGTGCACACTTCATGGCTGCACCTGATTGGACGATCGCTTTCACTGCTGCGCTGTCTGCTCCCGGATTTCAAACCGACCAACATGGCGGCTCGTTTGGAAACTTTCTCTTATTTTACGACAATAGTTCACCGAAAGGTGTTTCTGAAAACATTTTATGCGAGAAATAAGCTATGCAGTTGCTGAATCTGTCTTTATTTTAGATGGACAACATTCAGTTTAAAAGAGTTTCGAGAGCTTGTGGGAGGCAGCGGCGCACCGTCTCTCCACGCTCGCCGTGAGTCGAATGCATTGCAGGGCATACCGTAAATCCTTTAATATAGCCTCAGCCAAAATCTTCACGACGCGAACCTGACAATGAATGGGAAGGGTGGAAATAACGCTGCCTGTCGACACTTGCCCCGTCCAATGTTAGAGACCGGCCGGTAATAGAATACAGGCCAGTATTAGAGGACTTACAGTATATATTTAAAAAAAAACAAATAGATAAAATAATAACAAAAAAAATATTCTCCCCTTATCACCCGCGGGCCGGATGTGACGTACAGTCGGGCCGGGTCCGGCCCGCGGGCCGTAACCCTGTCATCCCTGATCTAGATGCTGCAAATGAACAGAGATGTTTTGCAACATTTCAGAATTTTGCAGACTTGAACACGAGGAGCTATTTCCACAGAGACCATCACTTTCTGGCGAATACAGGGGAGGAGTGACAGAGGTGACGGTGGCTACGCTACGTGCATCGCCGCGAGTGACATATGGTTTCAGCATATTCACATGACTTACTCGAGTTTTTCGCTTGCAGTCAGGAGTGGCGACAACAAAATCAGTTTCACATAACTGCTTCTCAATCACATAAGGGCCAGAAAACTTTGCTTGAAAAGAAGAAGTGGGGAGTGGGAGAAGAACGAGCTCTCTGTCACAAACCTCAAAAACTCGCTTCACAGACTTTTTATCGAATTTTCCTTTCATTTTTTCCTGAGAAACCCCCAGAGAGCAGCGTACAGCTTCGCGTGCTGTGTGCAACCTCTCCCTGAATTTACTCACGTAGTCAAGCACGTTAGAGCTGGGGTTAGCTGTGTCAGACAGGAACTTCTCACGGAGCATACAGAGGGGACCACGCACTGCGTGACCAAATACTAATTCAGCAGGGCTGAAACCAGTGGACTCCTGCACGGTTTCCCTTGCAGCTAAGAGCAGAAAAGGCAGACCCTCGTCCCAATCTTTCCCCGTTTTGAAGCAGTACTTTTTCATCATGGATTTTAGCATCTGATGAAAACGCTCGAGTGCGCCTTGGGATTGGGGGTGATAGGCGCTGGACGTTCTGTGGCGGATGGACAGTGATGAAAGGACTTGAGCAAACAGTTTGGATGTAAAATGTGTGCCTTGGTCAGTTTGGACATACTTTGGCAGACCGAAAGTGGAAAAGAAATTCATAAGTACTTTGACAACGGCTATGGCTTTTTTTTTTTTTTTGGCATCACATGACTAAATAACCTAATACTGAATACTGCAGCACCCTGCCTTCGCCCAATGACAGCTGGGATTGGCTCCAGCCCCCCCACGACCCTGAATACAGGATAAGCGGTAGACAATGGATGGATGGATGAATACTGCAGCATTTAGAAGACACAGGCTATCACAGGATATCAGACATTAGTGACGACTAATTAGCACAATACTCCACCATGTATTGCGCCGCAATAAGCCAACGAGCATGCCGCCGTTGTGGCGGCTCTCATGAACACCCGTGTTGCGGTTCCCGACACATAAACAGACTGCCGACAGACGCGGTACAACTTTCCCCCATTTAGCTGCTCCCTTAAACTATAACGTGGAAGTACTAAATACACTCAATGAACGAACAGAAACACTCACTTACATTCTGCAATGACGCACACTGGCACTTCAGTGCCGCACAGCGAAGTCTAGCGAGTGACTGACGGGAGATAAACTAGCCGGGAGATCATATCGCTGCTCGTACTACACTCCCCATAATGCTTTGCGCTCTTAAAGTAATACAATCGCTCACCAAAAGATTATTAAGACACAGAATCATCCATAATAAACATAACATAACAACATCTGGAGCCTTTCTAACAACTGTGACATCATGAATGTTTATTGTACCTTGCCGCGTTTTTGAAACAGTACTGCTCCAGTAATTTCCATCCACGGAAACCGCAAGCATATCCGGGCTGCACGCTTGACAGGTGAAGGGCTCCCCCTTGCAGAGGCTGTCCACCTCATATCTCAAAGCCTCCCACTCGAAGAAGCTTTTGAGGAAGCTATCGCTGGAGATTTTCCCAGTCTATCACAAAAACGACATCTTGATCAAATGATATTTATAAACTAAAATAGAGGGACACAGCTTTTGCATAACTTCAATAATCACACGGCCAAAGCGGACAGTTCGCTGATCAAGCATTTTAAAAAATGCCTGACAGGACAGTCCAGGTGCAGCCATTTTAATTTCTTCATACGAGAAGAAAACATCAATGGCATAGATTGTGGCAAAGTGAAGGGTTGCTGGCCAGTAATCACTCTTTACAACATCCTCAACTCCAGCAGTCCATGTGGCTTTGCATGCACTGCAAGCCAACTCTGGCATGCTGAGCTCGTCGGCCTTGAAAAAAACAAAACAAACACTGTAATGTCAATTTTCACACACTTAATTATATAAATGTTTTTTAAAGAATATGTTATGCATTTCTCATTAATGTAACGTTATGCATATCCTTATGAGGCTGGGGGCTGGGCAGGAAAAAATACACATGCATCTAAAAAAAGAAAATCATGGAAAATGCCATGCCTTGTTCTGTTTTAATTTAGATGAGTACAACAAACAGGTCATGAAAACCAAAAATGTAGTACCTCACAATATTAGAATGTTACATAGACCAATCAAAATAAAAGGATTGATCATACAGAAATGTCAATGTTATGAAAAGTACTGTATGTTTATTCTAAATTCATTATGTGTAATGAATCTGGAATTCATGTTTCACTTTTAGAATTACATCACAGAAAATAAAACTTTCAAATTATATTTTAATTTTTTGAAATGCAATCGATGTAGCAAAAAATGAAAGCGGTCTGACAAATTTGGTTTTCCTCATTATTGAAATGTGTCATTTCTAGAATCAAAGTGTTTTCGGAGCATTTAGTTGTTGTGCAGATGCTTTTAGCCTTACTCAGTACTCATGTTAAGATATCATACAAAGCAATTACAAACATTTGGGAGTTTGTGAGATGGGATAGATATTATTAAGAACAAACTTTTAAAAAAGTTTCACATTCTTACCATTCTTTGTGATCACAGCCACAGCCTTTCCTGATTTGAGACTCAATGAGTCTGTTGAACAACCACATATTTTTTCTGAGATCTCCACAGGTACGTAACGTACTGAAAAAAGAAAATGTTGATTAAGAATCATTTTTATCGAATGGGATATACAACATTGTAAAGTGACAGATTTCTGACTAAAAAAGACTGAACTTTACTGAAGAATGTGAAGCATTGCTGATAAGTATTAAAGTGAACATGAAGAAGCTAAAATTTTCAGTCCAGCGAGAAAATATATTTTGTGACAAAACAGAACTTACCACAGGGAGAAAGGGCCTTATTCAGCACATACGTTATGTGGGGCAATGGCTGGAAAAATCCCAAAGTGCTGCCATCTCTGTTGTGGAGGGGGTGTCTGGTGTGCATGCTGACATCACACTCGGCACAGAAGAAGGGGCGTGGACGGCAATCACGGCAGCGGACAACAGCGGAATTGCTTGAACACTGTTCCACATTTTCTAGTGCTCCTGCGGTGTTAACCAGCTGTGGTCTTGCTGCCCTCCAGCTTTCTGAAAAGATGCTTTTTCTGGTGCTCCAGTTTGTAGAAGCCAGAAGAGCTCTTGGGGTTGGTGCTTCCATCTCATCTCCTGTGGCATCACACAATGATAGCTTGAGGTCTTGTAAAAACCCCTCTATTAAAATGGTATATATATATATATATATATATATATATATATATATATATTAAGTTTGATACCTTGAATTTCAAATACAAAGATAGAGTTTACATTTTAACTCTGTATTACAAACATTGCAGATAAAAGTAAAAAATATCTGAACACAATGCTTTGAGCGACTGGATGCAACGTAAAGTACATACCAATAGCATCTGGAGCAAAGACCACATCAGAGCTAGTGCCAGGAGCACTAGTGTCAGGAGCATCAACAGACGGGTGAGTCTTCTGACTGCAGCCAGCTGTGCCAGAATAAAAAACAAACTATTATTCACAGCATTAAAATGGTCTACTTGTCCCAACACTACTTGCACATGATACAGAGTCAATTATGAAATCCTCACCATCAAACATTTATCTAGAGGAGACTATGTGGAAGGGACAAGTGGACTTTTTTTCACACATCATGATGTGGACATGTATTGAACTGTACACACAATGACAGTAAATTAAAATACTGGCAACACAATCAGAACAAACTATTTGAAAGGCAGTCTTGCCAAGAACAATATATATAAAAAACTGACATGGTTGATACACAGCCAAGGACAGAAAGACTGCAGCATGTGATTGAAACTTCTCACCAGAACATCATTGATAACATCTACAGTGCATCAGTGATATCAGTGCACAGATTTAAAAGACAACACACACCACAGTCACGGTCTGTTCCCCCCAGTGTTGCCAGGTGTACGATAATTATCATATTTGTACGATAATTTTTCCCTCTGTACGATCAATAATCCCAAAGGTCAAATATACTATAATTTGACCATTCCGTGAATGTGTGGTTGTAATCGGTTGTAATCAGCCTGTCGCAACTCTGTCTGTCAGAGTTTTTTGGTGAACCCTGAAGGCATCTGCTTTTCTAAATGTGAGCTACGAGTGACGTGTATGCGTTTGCCTCAGAACAAGGGCCATGATTGGCTGAATAGTCTGCTGCGCACGCCCCATGAGTGAGGAAGAGAGAAAAAAAATAAATGAAGAAGAAGCAGAGCCGCCCCGCCATGTAATTAGCCCCATCTCGGGCTTCCTGGGCTGGAGACAGACGCGGGTGACAGAAGATCGACGCACAATATTCCCTCATAATGCAGCGGTTAAGGACTCCAGCAGTATCTGCGTAACACCCCCACCATTAAGAAAATAAATTGGGGGTGAAAAAAAATATATATATATATATATATATATATATATATATATATATACATATATGCTATACTATACTAACAGCCAGCCCAGTCACACACGCAGCTGGGCTGAAGGGAACAGAAAGGGTTAACGATTAACCATCCAGCAGCGTCTCCCCCCCACCAGCTGAGCAGAGGAAACAAAACGCAAAGGTTAACAAGTAAACCAAAAAAACTGTTTACTGTTACACAATAAATTTAAAGTAGGTTTTATCTCTTTAAAAAACATTAACCCACAATTTATTTATTTTTACTCTTTTTTTCACAGGGCAAATAGTAACTTAACATCTGGACAAGGCGTCCGCTACCAGATTTTCACGCCCTCGTATGTGTTTAATCTCAATATTGTAACCCTGTAATATGAGGCTCCATCGCATCAAGCGCTGATTTGAGTTGCGCATGCGATCGAGGAACACCAGGGGGTTGTGGTCAGTATAAACCACAACGGGCTCTCCAGCCCCACCGACATAGACTTCAAAGTGCTGGAGAGCCAACACCAGAGCAAGGCCCTCCTTCTCTATCGTTGAGTAGGCACGTTGATGGACATTGAATTTTCGCGAGAAAAAACAGATTGGATGCTCCAACCCCTCGTTATCTTGCTGTAACAAAATGGCTCCCGCGCCAAGGTCACTCGCATCAACAGCAATAGAGAAAGGGCGAGAAAAGTCAGGGGCAGCGAGCACCGGTGCTGTCGTTAACAAGGCTTTGACAGCCTCGAAGGCGGCCTGACTCCGAGGAGTCCATTTAAAGCACACCTTCGAGCTGAGCAAATCAGTGAGGGAAGCGGCAACGGTCGAGAAATTTTTGCAGAATGACCGGTAGTACCCGACCATGCCGAGGAAGCGCCGCAGCTCGCGGCGAGTAGTTGGAACCGGATAAGCCAGCATAGCCTCCACCTTGGCATGAACGGGACGTACCTGCCCCCGCCCAACCACCTTACCTAAATATGTGACAGTGGCCTGAGTGAATTCGCACTTAGCCAAGTTAATGGCTAGATTGGCTTCGGCCAGGCATTCTAGCACTCTAGCAAGGTGAGTAAGATGTTGCTGCCACGTCCATCCATCCATCCATTTTCTACCGCTTATCCTGTATTTAGGGTCACGGGGGGGCTGGAGCCGATCCCAGCTGTCATTGGGCGAAGGCAGGGTACACCCTGGACAGGACGCCAGTCTATCACAGGGAGACATGTAGAGACAAACAACCATTCACGCTCACATTCACACCTACGGGCAATTTAGAGTCACCAATGAACCTATCCCCATCCTGCATGTCTTTGGACTGTGGGAGGAAGCCGGAGAACCCGGAGAGAACCCACGCTTACACGGGGAGAACATGCAAACTCCACACAGAAGGAACCCGGGCCGACCCGGGAATCGAACCCAGGACCCTCTTGCTGTGAGGCGAGAGTGCTACCCACTACACCACCGTGCGTTGCTGCCACGTGGCGCTATATATTAGGAGGTCATCCAAGTATGCCTCACAATTACACATGCCATCAAGAACGTTATTAACCGGCCGTTGAAATGTGGCAGGTGCATTGCGAAGCCCAAATGCCATTACCGTGTACTGTAGGAAATGATCTGGTGTCGCAAAGGCTGAAAGTTCTTTGGCACGGGAGTGGAATTTGCCAGTAGCCTTTCAGCAGATCAATTTTGCTTAAGAACACAGCAGAGCCTAAACGATCAACACAATCATCGATGCGCGGCAAGGGATGACTATCAGGTTTCGTAACGGCATTGACTTTCCTGAAATCAGTGCAAAAACGCACCGACCCATCACTTTTAGGCACCAATAAACACGGACTACACCACGGACTGCAGCTAGATTCTGCAATACCGTTCTCCAACATAAATTTCACCTCCTTCTGAAACAAGCCCCTCTTAAGTGGATTTGCATGATAGGGATGCTGTTTAATAGGGCGCGTTGCACCCACGTCAATGTCGTGAACAATCGCTGTTGTTTGGCGAGGCACATCAGGGAAAAGATCCACATGCAAGTTAATAAATGAGATGAGGTCTTCACTGTGTGACGACCCCAGTGGGTGTGGTTGTTTGTTGCATGTGGTGTTTTCTCTCGCTGTCTCCAATCTCTTTCTAGTAATGGTTAACATGTAACTGGCCAAGTTGCTTGGGTTGTAGCTTTGGTGTGACGGTTCCCCTCCGGGGTTCCGTCTTAAGGGGTGGGTGTGACGACCCCAGTGGGTGTGGTTGTTTGTTGCATGTGGTGTTTCTCTCGCTGTCTCCAATCTCTTTCCACAGGCTTTATGAGTCTCCGGTGTGTGTTTCGGAGGGGGCGGGGCCACGCCGTTAAACACCACGTGGAGAACGCCAGCTCGCTCTCTCGGTCCATTCCCGGCCTGGCGTCCGGCCGTTCACCTGCTGTTCTGCTTATTGGGTTTTAAGGCGCACCCAACATTCACTTATGCAGCCAAGCACCTGCACACACTGCTTATCACAGATATAGAATAGCCTGACGTTGTTTTGGTATTGGTATGGGGGGGTTTGTCAATAAATATAATTGCCGGCAACTTCCCTCTTGTGCTGTTTTGTCAGAGATCTGAGCCAGTTCTGACAACGGTCTGTGGCCGGCAAATGTGACAAAAAAGAACTCAAGTTACACCTCAGAGTTCTTCATTCTGCCTTCAATTACCTCCACTGAGGGAAGGCGACCCTCATCGTCATTCACTGATTCAGCCACGGCACCCTGCTGATCAGACAGAGTGGCAGCCACGGATCCCAACGGAGCGGCAACTTCAGCACCACAGGCAGTGGACAGCGCCACTCGCGCGTCGGGACCTGTTCGATCACAGTAAAGCTTCAAGCGATTAATGTGACACATTGTGGTTTTCCTTCTACGATCAGGGGTTGCAATGACGTAGTTAAGATTATTCACCTGCCGCACAACCTTGTAAGGACCACTGTAACGAGGCTGTAATGCAGCGCCCATCACGGGAATCAGGACCAACACGCGATCGCCAGGGTGAAATTCACACGCCACAGCGGTTCTGTCAAACCTTTGCTTCATGCGTTTTTGACAGACACCTAGATTTTCCTTGGCTAAATCACATGCACGACAGAGCCGGAAACGCATTTTAGAGACATAATCAGACAGATCGCCATACTCCTTGCTTTCCGTCAGAAACGACTCGTGTAACAATTTCAACGGTCCACGCACTGTGTGCCCGAACACAAGCTCCGACAGACTGAACCCCAGACTCTCTTGTACAACTTCATGTACCGCAAACAGAGCGGCACACCCTCATCCCAGTCTCGCTTGAATTCCAGACAGAAACGTTTAAGCATTGATTTTAGAGTGAGATGGAATCTTTCTAGTGCACCCTGAGTTTGAGGTCGATAAGCTGTGGACTGCACATGTTTAATTGCGAGCTGACGCATCGCCTGCGCAAATACATGGGACATGAAATTACTTCCACGGTCAGTCTGCATGGTCTTCGGAAGGCCAAACATAGAGAAGAAATCAATCAGAGCCTTCACAATGGCTGGAGCCTTAATTTTACGTAAAGGGACAGCATGAGGGAACCGTGTTAACGTACACATAATTGTGAGTAAATGTTGATTGCCGGACTTCGTCCGAGGCAACGGACCAACACAATCCAAAATTACATGTTCAAACGGCTCGGAGGAGACAGGTATTGGCTGTAAAGGCGCAGGAGGAACGACCTGGTTAGGTTTTCCAATAACCTGACACACATGACACGTACGACAGTATTTTGCAACATCACGGTTAACACCTGGCCAATAAAAATATCGGGTGATACGATCCAGTGTCTTTGTCACACCCAAATGACCAGATAAATGGTGATCATGAGCAACGCTCAATATGTGATCACGATAACACACGGGGACAACCATTTGGTAGAAAACCCTCCACTCATCTCGCGCTGAGGCCATAAGAGGTCTCCATTTGCGCATCAAGACACCCTCTCGCAAAAAGTAGCCGTGAGGAGAATGCTCAATATCTATTTGGGCCACAGCCTCGACAAAGAGCGAAGCGAGAGACGGGTCGTTTCTCTGTTCCTTAATTAAGTGCTCACGACTCACAGACACTTTAGGAACCTTGGACAGTGATTCAGAATCAGCCAGCAAATCACTAACATCGAGTGAGGGTTTTACAAAAAATGTATCGCAAAGACCAAATGATTCATCCTCAACCTGGGTTTCTTTTGCACGCTGTGCTATAGCATGCGTAACGACGCTAGCTTGAAAAACTCCAAGTTTACTACGGGCGAAGGAAACACCATGCCTCCCATAACATCATTGCCCAGCAACACTTGCACATTTTTAATTGGGAGAGTACGACGTACACCCATTTTAAAGTCACCAGCAACTAAATCCGAAACAAGTGCCACTTCATGGAGAGGGACATTCACAAAGCCCATTTCGAAACCTTGCACAAGGATATTCTCGCCAGCATAAGACTTTTCACTAAATGGCAAAACACTCTCCAGGATGAAACTTTGCGAAGCAGTTGTATCCCTAAGTATGTTCACAGGCACACGCACCTCGCGGTTGCCTGTTAAAGCAATGTAGCCCGTTGACACAAACGGAGCAAAGACATCACTCACTCACGTCTTTCCGAGACGTCGGAGGAAATGTGGAAACACAAAGACCTAACTCTGAGCCAGTCTTAGGCGTGAACTTAACCTTATTGTCACGTTTCAATTTAAAACAATTAGCGATAAGATGCCCACGCTTATGACAGTGCCCAAAAACCATTGGATCCTTTAGACGAGTCACACATTTATCATCAGTTTGAGCATGTTCCACTACAGTTTCTTTGGCCACATTAAAGTTCCGTTGCTGACCATAATTCTGAAACTTAACAGGATAAGAGATTGCATCTTTTCTTGCAAGCACATATTCGTCAGCAAGTACAGCAGCGCTAGACGGCGTAAGATCTTTGTGCTCACCAGTGCCGTCGTATAGGGGGGGAAAGGTGATCACAATTCTAAGGGCCCACAGCCCGCTAGGGCCCACACACAGCCCCCAGTAGGTGGCAATGAATGGTTAGAGGGGACCACACCGATATTCTTTCAGGGGGCCCAGAATTCCTAGCAACTCCCCTGGTGCTCACCCA
Source organism: Eutrigla gurnardus (assembly GCF_963514095.1). Taxonomy (NCBI): domain Eukaryota; kingdom Metazoa; phylum Chordata; class Actinopteri; order Perciformes; family Triglidae; genus Eutrigla; species Eutrigla gurnardus. The sequence continues at coordinate 647,412 of NC_139927.1, forward strand.
CATATGTGGCTATATTTTTAGGTAGGGAATTCCTGAAATCCTCAACAATGAGTAAATCACGGAGACCCTCAAAAGTCGTTACATTCTGTGAATTTAGCCAACGAATACACAGCATCTCTTTCTCTCGAACAAACTCAACATAAGTCATCGATTCACGCTTCTCATAATTCCGAAACTTTTGCCTGTATGCTTCAGGTACAAGCGAATAAATATGCAGCACAGCTTGCTTTACCTTATCATAGTCCGCCGCATCTAACCGGGAAGAAATAGTGACCAATCGGTCAGCCATGGTCGGGATGTGCTCTGACCTCTCCGCAGCTCGCGAGTTCCCGTTACGGAAGCGAGGTGAAGTGGCCAATACCCGGGAGGAAATGGCGAAGTTAAGGGCAGCGAAAGCTGCAGAGGACAGTGATGATTAATAAATTAAAAGAGAAAAAAAAGGGGCTCCCACACCATCCCATCAAATAGTAGCTACACTGGACTTTCTTTTTTTTTTTTTTTTTTTTCTGTTCTCTGTCGATTAGACCCCCTCCAGACTTTGTTACATGATGAGACTCCTGTTCACTCGTGATGAACAAATATGGACACGTGTGCAGACACTCACGTAATCTGTATGCACTGGACTTCAGCTCTCTGTACCACCTACTGCTGTAACATAGTATGTCAAATGTCAAGTGTAAGAAAATGTTAAAATGCAATTGACAAGAAAAGACTATGATGTTGATTTTTTTATTATTATTATTATTATTATTATTATTATTATTATTATTATTATTAATCTTTGTTCTTTTTTACTTTCTATTTTTTATTTTATTTTAATTTAATTTTTTTTCAATTTTATTATTATTATTTTTTTTCTTTCTTTTCCCCCCTGGGTAATGGGGGCGGGACTAGATAAGCCTCGGCTTCTCTCGCTTTCCCTTTCGGCCATGTGTATTCATGTTTACTGTGTGAGCAAGATGTGTGATGATGACTTAATGAACATGCCCGAAATAAACAAATAAATAAAAAATAAATCTTCTAAGGACAACGAGGAATATGCCTGCTGGGCCTTGCCTTGGAATATGCTTTGTAAAGTTATCGGCCACACTTCGCGAGGCCATTTAAGAACTGTAGCAACTCTTTCAAAATGTGCGAAAAACGTATCAACCTCCCTCTCATTAAAGGGCGGAACAAGTTTAATATTACGTGTAACATCAAAACCGACATGTCCGACAGGGATACGAACACCAGACTGAAGAGCTTGGATCTCCAACTCTTTTAAGTGAATAGCCTGTTTCATCTCCAAGTCTTTCATTCTCAGTTCATGCTCTCTGTGCTCTCTATCACGCACTGCTTGTCTTTCAGCCTCTAGCTGTGATTTCTCTCTTTCCCACGCGACCTCTTTTTTGCGAAGCTCTAAATGCTTCCATTCTAAGGCAGTTTTAGTAGGTGTAAAGTCCGGTTTACCAGTATATGGCCGAGCAGGAGTTTCAGGACTTTCTTTTACCAATACCCCCATGTCGCGTAGATCAGCCACTAGTTTTTCCAGGAGATCCGCTTTAACAGGCAAACCACGAACTTCAATTTTAAAGTGGCCAGCAACGCGCACTAGATCATCTCTAGTAATGGACGACAAGCATGCAAAGGAGGAGCCTGCACAAAAGCTTTGAGGTCAAACATAATATGTTGCACAACAACAACAACAACAAAAATTAAAGAAATACTCAACGCGCAAGTGGCAGAAAAAAAAATATCACCGTAGCGCTAATCGTACTTCCAACTATCTTACTTGAAACTATCTTCCCTACACTCCCTGAACCGAACATAAAACCGTGCCAAAAAGACCCGCCACCAATCACCACCCGCTCAGCAATGACAAAGATTAATTAAGGAGTGTTGACAGTGGGCAGCCCGCAAGGACTACACACTTAGAAGGTTTAACCAAAGTTTCAAACGAAAGCTGGGTCCAAACAAAGGACAATGGACAATGACGCACAATATTCCCTCATAATGCAGCGGTTAAGGACTCCAGCAGTATCTCCGTAACAACATGTTAGACGCTATTAAACACTAGAGTGACTATAGCGCATCAATAGGCTTGTTATTTTGGTTATGACGGGTGTATGATAGTTTCCCTCAAAATACGATAATTTTATGTCTCTGGTACGATAATCCTACATTTCTCACCTGGCAACACTGGTTCCCCCTTCTGACAAAACCGAAATTGTATAAGCCTGTGTAGTGGTCTAGTATGGCAATTGCGATATTCAATATAATGTCGTTACTTGAAGAAAAATAAGGAAAGAAGATAAATTCCCTTTTCGAATCAGTTATAGACTAGGTCTAGGCTATGTCTAGGCTAGGTCACTGTGCAAAAATACCACAGCCTCCAGTCATTACAACAAGGGAAGGGTGGCAGTAGGGAAGTGGTCTTGACAGAAGGGGTAGGATAAAGAAGTATGTGAAGGCCCACAGATTTTGCCCTGCCCCTCAGTGATCACTTTGTTGAACTTCTGGTGGTAGCATATCACTTCTATATTTAAGTATGTTACAACTTGTAATAATTTAACATAAAAGTGGGGAAACAATGATTAAAGCCATTTTTTGTGATTTTTCAGACAGAACCGTATTTATTTATACATCTTTTATTCTGCATACATGTTGCTTATGTACAGAGATTATAATTAATATATGTATACTGTCTATGATCAACAACGGTAGGTATACATGTTGTAGGAGTGGAAAATAGTGTGGTAGACTTTTGGGTAGGCTGAATGCTTAATGCTTTATGTCCATCAAAGTAGAGTTCTCAACCAGTCGGGTCTAAAATCTAAGCAAGTGACTCGGGTCGGACCTCAGGCTTAATTTTTTTCTGCTCAGTGAAATAAAAATGGATTAATCATCGCTGCGGTTCACCGTTAAGAGAGTCTAGCTGCTGCGTATAACGTGCATCATGGAGAGGGGCGGGGGCAGACCTGACGCCGCTGCGTGCACGCCTTTAGCCTGGAGAACTAGATGGAGTTGGTGAAAAGTAAGGTGAATTCACCGTCGCCTTTTTCTGGTCATGATAATACGTGTATGAGATAAAAAAAAAAGAAGGGGGGGGGGGGGGGGGGGGCGGCGGCGTCGGGCCGGGTTCGGGCAGATAATCCATGTTGATGTGTCGGGTTACATCGGGTCCGGGCTTTAAAAGCCACGGGCCGGGTCGGGTCGTAATTTTCAGGCCCGTTGAGAACTCATCAAAGCCCCTCTCAGTCATTGATGCCAAGTAGGCATGGCACACCACATTAAAGATTTCAGCATTACCTGATCGAAAACATTTATGAAACGTGATTCTTGTTCATTACGGTCATTATAGTTTTTTGCAAAGCCCTTCAAATAAAATTACACCAAAATAAAGTTGTAGTGTCTTAAATAAATCAGTCGAATGACATTTATATTCTACAGTTCCTATATTGGCTACCAGCTGCATTTGGGCTGATTCTATCAGTTTTGGGGGGGCAGATTTTAGTCCTATTGTTATTTTGTTCTTTTTACTCTCTTAACCATGCATGCATGCTCTTACCTGAAGGGGAAGACTGCAACTGCCGCGAGGGACGCCGGTCCTGGTCGCACACCATGACGTTGTGTATCGTGCATTTCGTTTGATGGCGCACGCACCTTTGAATACAAATCTTTATCTATAAAGATAGGAACATTTTACACTGCGGTACAGAGAGAAACAAATAAATGAGCCTATTATGTATGCTGTCATATCACATCAGTAAGAACATGTTTACAACATGAATTGTTTGGAGTTCACATCGTAGCCTACATACAAAGACAAGTAATTAACATGACAAAACAACAAATCAAGGAAAACAATAAATTAGACACATATAAGCTATGTTACATAAGGGGAACTAATTATTTTGTATTTATTTATTTATAATTTTTAAGTTTTGTTTGGACAGTTGAGTATTATGGGTAATGTAGGCTGGTGCCTTCAGCTACCCAAAACTGACAACAAACGAATTGAAGGGGAAACGCGGAAACAGATGTACGTGGCTCATTCGTCTTGTGTAATTAACAAGGATACACTGCTGTGTTAGTTGCTAGAAACGTCACATGTATTATTGTAAAATCATCGTTAGTCTAAAACCCTAAAAAATGACGGTACTTCCGGGTAATAGGTCCTCCCTATCCAATGGGACAGGTGCTCACGGCGTCTTTCAGCCGTAGTCCCTAGCAACCCGACGTCATTGAAACACCTGTCTGGCCATAAAATCTTCCTAATAACTATCCAATAGGACGGATGCTCACATCGTCCATTAGAGCCGTGGTCGGTTTAATACAGGAGTGAATGGGCTGCTGCAGCAGCCGCTCTGAACGTCAAATATCGTCTCCGTCTGCAGACGACGTCGAAGGGTACTTTTTCCGTCAGTGACTGTCAGTCGCTATTTGACGTTCTGGGAGTGAGACTGTGTTGCGCTGCTGTTATGTCCGAGGAAGATGGATGTCTGACTTTAATATATTTCTCTTCTTCCACACACTGTCAATAGGCGGGCATGGCTGCGTATTAATCCGACGGGGGGCACTCATTTTCGGTCACAGCTCCGTGCACATTCAATCCCCCTCTCTGGATGTCTGACTTTATTTTTTTTCCCCTCTACTTCCACACACTGTCAATAGGCGGGCATGGCTGCGTATTAATCCGACGGAGGGCGCTCATTTTCAGTCACAGCACTGTGCACATTCACCCCCCTCTCTGGATGTCTGACTTTAATTTTTTTCTCTTCTTCCACACACTGTAAATAGCCGCGCATGGCTGCAGGTTAATCCGACGGAGAGCACTCATTTGCGGTCACAGCTCCGTGTACATTCACCCCCCTTTCTGGATGTCTGACTTTAATATTTTTCTCTACTTCCACACACTGTCAATAGGCGGGCATGGCTGCGTGTTAATCCGACGGAGGGCACTCATTTTCGGCCACAGCTCCGTGCACATTCACCCCCCTCTCTGGATGTCTGGCTTTAATGTTTTTCTCTACTTCCACACACTGTCAATAGGCGGGCACGGCTGCGTGTTAATCCGATGGAGGGCACTCATTTTCGGCCACAGCTCCATGCACATTCTTTCTTAAGGGAGTCATAGTTACCCCGGTCGTTCCCGCACGTCCTCGGTATCCATCAGTGGAAACCTGACCGCTGGACGGGGCTGAATCCCCGGGGACCTAGACCGAGACCCGGGTCCCAGGGACATCCTAGACAACATGGGTGCCTGGTTGTAGGCCCACCGGTGCTTCTTCCTTTCGACTCACGAGGAGGCCAACGTCACCATAGAACATGGCTATCCGGCCGCTCCTATTCCGTGTCGTTTATAGTCTTGCGTCGACTGAGGGCTTACCACCTCTTCGTCACCCATAGGTACAACGCGCCCCATAGAACAGCGAACGGCCGTTAAGTCCCGCTCCTACCGGCCAACAATGTCAAGCTTTGGGTTAGGGTTATTGGACCAGATAACCGGTTAACAGCGGGGCCTCTGCCTTTTCAGAGTGCCCATTTATTTATTCCCTTTGAGTTCCATACGTCACAGGCCTTGAAGCACTCACCAGCTCACTGCGGCAGGGGGAAGCGGATTCCATCCGCAATGACTTCCTCCATTGCCAAGGGAGGCCCCCACTTTGAAATGGACTCGACGCAACCCCCGAACGACCACAAGCCTGGTGCTAGATTTGAAGACCTACCAACTGTACCGTCATAGTAGCGTCCCCAGACGCCCACGTCCACCCACCTGTGGCTCACACACCCTTCCCCGAGGGGGGGGATTCCCCACATAGTAATGGACTATGAGAAGCCTTAGGCTGATGCGCTTGGTTGAACCCCAGTGCGTTGGGAGCCCCTACCGCCCGCCGGATGGCAGACGAGTGGCTGGAACCCCCGCACAAAGGGAAGACTAATGCCGGCTCGCACCCAAGAGGTCCCCGTGTCCACCCACCTATGGGTTCATCCCCTCGAAGGAGGGATTCACCATATTGTAGTGCAATCCAGACATCCTCAAGTCTACGTTCCTGACTAACACGGCCCTGGCCACGCAGAGAGAACTGCCGCTCTGACGGTCCAGACCACGGGTTTGGCAAAGTAGCGGGCTTCTACCGCTCAACCATTCGAGTTCGTTGGAAGCCCGAGGCGCCCATATCCACTCACCTGTGGCTCACATCCCCCCCTCGAGGGGGGAATTCCCCACTTTGTAATGGACCATGAGAAGCCCTAGGCTGACCTAATGCAGGCTCGCACCCAAGAGGTCTCCGTGTCCACCCAACTATAGGTTCACCCCCCTGAGGGAGGGATTCACCATATTGTAGTGCAATCCGGACATCCTCAAGTCTACGTTCCTGACTAACACGGCCCTGGCCACGCAGAAAGAACCGCCAGACTGACGGTAACTAACCACGGGTTTGGCAAAGTAGCGGGCTAACACAGCTCAACCATCCGAGTTTCTTTGAATATAAATATTATTGAATATATACATTGGACCAACAGGCCTCTGTGAACACATCCCGCCAGTATTACAACAGATGAGGTCGGGCTATTGTTTAACAGACTTACCGTTGCCAGTCCATGATCTGGTCGAACGGTCCAGGTAGGTAATCCTGTGCACAATGTACTCACCACTGCTTGGTCAGGTGGTCATAAGATTAACCCGTGCACCATTGGGTCTTGTAGCCAACAGTGACTTTGCACCATGCACCCTCCGGCCTCCGGGATCATGCGTTAGACTTACCGTCGCCTGTACCTGCTGGTCGAACGGTCCCAGTGGGCTGTTCCTCGTACCCCAAGACGTCCATTACCATTTAATTGGTTTGTTGCGCACAACACCCACCAGCTTACTCCCATGTTCCTAACCAAACTTCTGTGCGCTTTACACACGTCCACCGTCTGGAGCAGGACCCTCCGGCTGAGGAGGGTGGAGAGCGATTTGACTCGAGACTTGCTTGCACCAAGAAGTACCAGGATCCTGTTGTTAGACCCATACCATTTCCCCCTAGCAAGGACGCTTAAGTTCTCAGCACAACCGGGGGATTCAATGAAACCCCTCTGCCTAACGTGAGATGGACACGCGGCAGCCAACCTCTTAGCCAACACCCCTGAGAAGGCTCTCAGGAGCACGGAACCAATCGTGATCGGACGCCACTGGTCTATGCACTTCAACTCGACCGGGTCACTAGACTTGGGGATCAGTGTGGTCCTACTGTCCTTGAGACAGCTGGGGAGCTTGCCACAGTATACAGCGGCGCTACGCTTGACTCCATCCGTGTCCGCTGCCGTTCCAGCTTTCATACGTTTAAGCGTCACCAGCGCTTCCTCCGATGTGATAATCCCCATGAAGGGGGAGTAATCCGCTAAGGGAAGGGCTGTCCCAACCCAGAGAAGCTGCCCTCTGACTCCCATACCAACTTATACGCATTCACAACTTCACTCAAGCCGACCATGCATTGAGTTCTGATTTTGCCATCAAGCACCAACTTGGCTAAGCTGCTGCGGTGATTATAATAAAGCCTCTGCTGGAGCTTGTAAATAGCACGTTTGCCTATCGTGACGCCCACAGGTGCATGCATCCTCTTGGAATTACGTCTGGGTCCAGAGCGACCCGCCAGTTTAACAATAAGTCCTTCGGCATATTAGTATCTTACCCAAGACAACCTGTTTTAAACTTGTCAACAATCAGCCAGCTCTGCATCATCTAACTGAATTTCCCAGGCACCCATAGCCTCATCCACCACAGGGGTAGGTGGAAGCGGAAGTCTTGGGTAAATAGACTGAGCTTGGCACACTGGGGTCGCGGCATTCCGGGCCACTGGCGCGGCGTTCCGGGAGTTTTTTCCTCGACAAAACACAACAACACGGTAATGTCCGGTACTCCAAAAAAAACCTCCTCACTCAAAACTACAATTACGCACAGCGAAGCCGGACTTCTGCTCCGTCCGTAGATCCGTAAAACACTTGGACGCGTTGCGGGGATTCCCGCAGGTAAATAGACACAAGAACCCAGCCGAACTGTCGGGACTCTCACCCTCAGAGCTGGCTGAAAAGCCCTCGGACATCGGTCAAACACCGGCCCGCCCAGCTCCACGCGAGTCCACACAGGCGGACTCTCCGTCGAACGCAAAACGCCAAGACGCGCCGCACGCAAACCAGCCGGGAAACAGACAGCTGAACACGGCCGAACTCGGGCCACTTGTGCCCACAAGGCTGTCTCAAAAGCCCATGCAGCTCACTCAAGCACCGGCAAGCCAACGGACGCGCGAACCCAAAATTACGCACCGCGAAGCCGGACTTCTGCTCCGTCCGTACACACGTAAAACACTCGGACGCGTTGCGGGGATTCCCGCAGGTAAATAGACACAAGAACCCAGCCGAACTCTCTGCCCTGATGCCCCCAGACCATGGTGAAAAGCCCGCGGTCCTCACTCAAACACAGGCCCGCCCAGGTCCACAAGAGTCCACACAGGCGGACTCTCCGTCGAACGCGAAACGCTAAGACGCGCCGCACACAAACCAGCCGGGAAACAGACTGCTGAACACGGCCGAACTCGGGCCACTTGTGCCCCCAAGGCTGCGTGAAAAGCCCATGCAGCTCACTCAAGCACCGGCCGGTCCAGGTCCGCGCCACGCCACAATTACGCACAGCGAAGCCGGACTTCTGCTCCGTCCGTACACACGTAAAACACTCGGACGCGTTGCGGGGATTCCCGCAGGTAAATAGACACAAGAACCTAGCCGAACTCTCTGCCCTGATGCCCCCAGACCATGGTGAAAAGCCCGCGGTCCTCACTAAAACACCGGCCCGCCCAGGGCCACAAGAGTCCGCACCGGAGAACCGGTAATCCCCCCCGAATATAGGCTCAAAACCCCGGCCAAACTCTTGGGCCTGACGGACTCATGGCGAGCTCCAGACGACCCCAGCACCAGGCGGCCCCGTGGACCCACTATTAAGCACCCCTCTGCGGACTAAACACCTCCAGCCGCACCACTGGGATTTCGCGCATATGGTACTCCACAATGAGTTGTGTTCGTTTATTTTCTAAGTCCTCGCGCATATGGTACTCCAAAAATAAGTTGTGAGATTTTTCCTAAGTCCTCGCGCCAGTGGCGGCGCCAGGGAGGGGCTTGGTTGGGCTATAGCCCCATCAAGAATTGTGTCAGCCCTACCGTTAGCCCTACCATAAAACCACCAAGAAAACAACAACAAAATAACCAAGAAAAGTGCGGAGTTCAACAGCACCACAACGTCACGTCGTAACGGCATTCAGGCAGCTGCGATGACAACTGTCACTGATCTGGGTTCATTAACAGACTGTACTGTCCGTACGTCAACGTCACTCATGTGAGCCGCTTTTAATGTATGCTCGACACAGAGACAGCAGGCTACTAGTTTGTAAGCTACCTGGCTTTAGCAGTTCGCGTTAGCGGCTTATAGTCACTCACGTTAAGTTAACGTTAGTAAGCTGGTCAAAATTGATCATGGATACATTTGTTTTTAAACGTCGTCGGACGGAACAACAGATGGCGGTGGCGGGCGTGTTGGATAAAACTACTGACGCACCGTTGACACCTGCAGGGGAAGATGACCACTCGGGTCCCGGCTGTTAACATAACTATTCACGTTTCGCTGTCTCTCTCTCTCTCTCACTGTGTGCATGTTTATAGCTGTGGGAGGGTGTTATCAGCGGCGCCGCCAGGTTTCAATTTCAATGTACGCACAGAAACACCACAGGGACCACCCCAGCCCAGGCAGACAGGAGGCTCCACACCAAGGTGTAGAGCTCTCCAGCCACCCGGGCCAGGGCCATCCACGGGACAGCACCCCCGACGGTGGACCAGAGACAGCTCCCGGTGCGGTCGGCCCCCAGGAGGAAAACACTGGAAAACCGAGGGGCTAAAACAGTAAAATAAGATAAAAAGATAGAAGCTAAAAACTGAGGGAATAAAAACAGTAAAATGCATCAAAATCTATAAAATAGACCCAATAAATGAAACAATAAAAATAAATAAATAAATATAATATAATATATAAAACAGTAAAACAGGATAAGTTAAAATAAATAATGTAAAATAGAATAATAATAAAAAATGTAAGAAGCATAAAAGGAATTAGAAAGAATAAAACAAGTCAGTTAAAAGCCTGATTAAAAAGGTGGGTCTTGAGCCTCTTTTTAAAAACATCAACATTCTCTGCGGCCCTGAGGTTCTCCGGCAGGCTGTTCCACAATCGGAGGCCATAGAAACTGAACGCCGCCTCCCCGTGTGTTTTAGTTCTTACTTTTGGTATGGTTAAAAGGCCAGCACCGGAGGACCTCAGGGTCCGTGAGGGTTGATAGGGTAAAAGTGTTGCAGATAAATAAGAAGGCCCAAGACCATTAAGACATTTAAAAACTAGTAAAAGAACCTTAAAATCGATCCTGAAACGCACAGGGAGCCAATGCAGCGATTCTAAAACTGGTGTAATGTGTTCCCGCCCTCTGGTCCTCGTCAGCACGCGTGCGGCTGAATTCTGTAATAACTGTAAATTGTATATGTTATTTTTGGGAAGACCAGAGAGCAGGGCATTACAATAATCTAAACGACAAGAGATAAAAGCATGCATCAGCACCTCTGTGCTGGCCTGAGAGAGAAACGGGCGGACTCTGGCTATATTCTTAAGATGGTAAAAACCTATCTTTGTTATGTTTTTGATATGTGGAATAAAAGTAAGCTCAGAGTCAAAAATCACGCCCAGATTTTTCACAGATTTTGCGGGTTTAAAATCCTGTAACTTTGGTAAAAGTTTCTCTCTCTGGCCTTCAGGACCAATGACAAAAACCTCTGTTTTGTCCCGGTTGAGCTGTAGGAAGTTTGCTGCCATCCATGACTTGATGTCTATAATGCAGTTAAAAAGGGCATCAATTGGCCCTGTGTCATCAGGAGACACGGCGATGTACAGTTGCGTATCGTCAGCATAACTATGAAAGCTGATGCCGTGCCTCCTGATGACGCGGCATGTACAGATTAAAAAGAGTTGGACCTAAAATTGACCCTTGGGGAACCCCACACTTTATCTTATGGGTTCCTGAGGAACATGTATCCATACTTACAAAGAAACTTCGATCAGTAAGGTAGGACGTGAACCAGTTAAGAACAGTACCAGAGAAGCCGACCAGGTTCCTCAGTCTATTTAATAAAATGTCATGGTCTACTGTATCGAAGGTGGCGGTTAGATCCAGTAGTACCAAGACTGTGAGTTTATGATTATCTAAATTACACCTGATGTCATTTAAAATCTTTAAAAGTGCTGTCTCTGTACTGTGGTTCCTCCTAAAACCAGACTGATGAGTCTCTAAAATATGGTTTGAGTTTAAAAAATAATTTACTTGATTAAAAACAAGTTTTTCTAAAATTTTACTTAAAAATGGTAAGTTGGATACAGGCCGGTAGTTATTTAAAACATTGGGGTCACTCTTCTTCAGAAGGGGCTTCACCACCGCCGTTTTAAAGGAGGTGGGGAAGACACCCGTCTGAAGAGAGCAATTCACCAGATACAACAGCTGTTCCTCAAAGAATCCATAGAGTTTTTTAAAAAACGGTGTGGGAATTGGATCTGAAAGGCAGGTTGTGGGCTTTACCTGGGAGAAAACTCGACCAAGTGTCCTCGCATCAACCAGGGCAAAACTCTCCAGTGTTTCCTCAGGTAAAAGCAATGATCCAGGTGTTAAAAGCTGTTGGGATAAAAGACTGGATCTGATGTCATTGATTTTTCTTCTGAAGTGGTCTGCAAAGTCCTCACAAAGGGCGTTATCTGGTGTCTTGGAGGATTTTTTTTTATTTGTGTTTGTTAAAAGATCGATGGTGGAGAATAAGAATTTGGGGTTATTTTTATGGTCATTGATTAATTTTTGGAAGTGGGAGATTCTGGCTTGTTTGACTGTGTTATTGTAATTTTTGAGGTGTTGACGTAAAATTTCATAATGGACTGTTAATTTTGTTTTTCTCCACCTCCTTTCTGCACTCCTGCAATCTCTTTTCAGTTGTTTAGTTTCTTCAGTTCTCCACGGGGTTGTAGGTCTTGTTTTAATTGATTTTATAAAAACTGGAGCAACTGAGTCCAGTATCAACTTTATCTTATTATTAAAATTGTCAGTGATAAAATCGCAGGGTGCTGGTAAAATTTCGGCAGGAGTGCTCTGTAAAATCTGGATAAAATTTGCAGCCACTTCAGAAGTTAGGTAGCGTTTCCTCACTGTTCTCACAGGGGCCTCCCGTTGATTAAAACTGGTGATTGTAAAAAACACACAAAAGTGGTCAGATACAGCCAGGTCCACAACAGAGGGCGCACCTCTGGTTATAAGATATAACCAGGTCCAAGGTGCGCCCCCTGTTGTGCGTCGGCTGCGTCACATGTTGCTTAAAATCAAGGCAGTTTAAAAGGTTTAAAAATTCTCTAGACATTGAGTCTGAGGAGATGTCCACGTGTAGATTAAAATCACCGGTTATTAAAATTATGTTAAAAGTGATATGGATAATTGATAAAAGTTCTGAAACTTCACTAATAAAAGAAGTGGAATACTGGGGTGGTCGGTAGACTGTCATACATAGAATCGGTGGGCAGCTAAAAACGAAGGCATGGTACTCAAATGATGAGTAACTGTTAAAAAATACTTCATTAATGTTCAAGGTGTTATTTGTGATTGAAGCAGTACCTCCCCCTCTTCTGCACCCCCTAGTTGAGAATAAAAAGTTAAAATTTGGTGGGGAAGCCTCAGTGAGAACAACAGGTGCATCAGTGCCAAGCCATGTCTCTGTAAGGAGAATGCTGTCCTGGTTATTATCTAAAATGTTTGTTTAAAAGAGAGCGCACGTTCAGCACAGCCATTTTGTGGCTGTGCTGTGCTGAACGTGCGCTCATCACATTTTTTCAGTGGAATGTTAAAAACACATTTTGGTCTAAAAACAGTCCTCGGTTTCAACTGTCTGTGGGAGATTATGGTTGTGATTGTGTGAATACTGTCCTGTGCCACTGGGGTCACTGAGGGAGGGGCGTGTATGATGGAGGTAGGGACGGGTGAAGGTGTGTGTGAGTGAGGTGCAGAGGGCCGGTGTGTGGGTGTAGTGAGTCAGGAGGTGGTTGTGGTGCAGGACTGGACAGTGAGGTCAATGTTGACTGCTAAAAGCCTTGACCCCTCCTGGTTTGGGTGCAGGCCGTCCCGTTTACTGGGTGTTGTTATATATTTACATTGAAATTCTGACATTGATTTGAGCCCCACCGCCGTATGAGTTAGCACCACCGTAGTTGAACCAGAAAAAATACTCTGGCGCCGCCACTGCCTCGCGCATATGGTACTCCAAAATGAGTTGTGAGATTTTTCCTAAGTCCTCGCGCATATGGTACTCCACAATGAGTTGTGTTCGTTTATTTTCTAAGTCCTCGCACATATGGTACTCCAAATGAGTTGTGAGATTTTTCCTAAGTCCTCGCGCATATGGTTCTCCAACACTGACCTCCAGCCGGACTCACTCTGCTCCACACTGACCCACCCCCCCCCCCCCCCCCCCTCCACAACTCTATTTTTTCTAAGTCCTCGCAGATATGGTACTCCAACTGACTTCCAGGCGTGTGCGGCAGGGGTTTCGATCCGGTCTTAGGCCACCGCAGCCGGACTCACTCTGCTCCACACTGACCCCCCCCCCCCCCCCCCCCCCCCCTCCACAACTTTATTTTTTCTAAGTCCTTGCGGATATGGTACTCCAACTGACTTCCAGGCGTGTGCGGCAGGGGTTTCGATCCGGTCTTAGGCCACCGCAGCCGGACTCACTCTCCTCCACACTGACCCCGCATATGGTTCTCTAACTTACATCCAGGGGGGGTGCGGCAGGTGTTTCGATCCGGTCTTAGGCCCCCTCAGCCGGACTCACTCTCCTCCAAACACACCCGTCTTTAATATTATTTTTTTTTCCTTCTTCCAAGTCTCCAGCACACTTCCAGGCCGACGGAGCAGGTGCACCTGGCCCAGGACAGGCACCCACTGCCGGCCTCACTCTCCTCCACACACACCCGTCTTTAAGTTATTTATTTTTTTCTTCCAAGTC
>NC_139927.1:666496-671496 GCF_963514095.1 Eutrigla gurnardus
CCCCGTCTCGATCCTAGTGTAGCAGCCCTGATAAGCGTCACTGACCAGCTGTCTGATACGCACATCCACACCCCGCATCATCATCACTTCGGCAATGTGTTGGTGTCCCACAGTGTCAAAGGCCTTGGCAAAGTCGATAAACGCTACAGCTAGAGGCTCTTTGCGCCTCTTCTTAAGTTTTATAAGCCCGGATAGGATGCTGAGGTTCTCTGCGCAACCTGGGGATTCGATGAAGCCCCTCTGCCTGACGTGTGAGGGGCACGCGGCAGCCAGCCTCTTCACTAACACACCTGAGAACACCCTCAGGAGAACTGGGCCAATTGTGATCGGGCGCCACTGATCGATGCACTTCAATTTTACCGGGTCGCTGGACTTGGGTATTAGAGTGGTCCTGCTGCCTTTGAGACAGCTTGGTAGTCTACCACAGTAGAGGATCGCGTTGAATAGCCTGGCCAATTTGACGCCCTTGGGGTCCCAAAGGAGAACTGCGCCGCGTTTCACTCCGTCCGGGCCTGCCGCCGTGTCCGCTTTCATGCGCTTGAGCATCCCTAATGCTTCATCTGGAGTGATAATCCCCATAAGAGGGGAGTTATCGGCCGGGGGGAGGACTGCAAATTGACCTAACCCAGAGAAGCTTCCTGCGGAGCCCCAGACCTGGTTGTAAGCCCTGACTACATCGTTCAAGCTGACCATGCACTGGGTTCTAATTTTTCCGTCGAGCACCAGCTTGGCCAGGCTACTGCGGTGGTTGTGGTATAGTCTCTGCTGGAGCTTGTAGATGGCTCTTTTGCCCTTCGCAACACTGCAGGGAGCGTTCCTTTTTCTGGGGCTGTGTCTGGGTCTAGAGCGACTCGCCAATGTGGCAATGATTCCTTTGACATAATCGTTAACACGTTTGAAACTCGTGGTTTTAGGGATAATGCTGCCCACTATCTCGACATCGTCTAACTGGGATTCCCAAGCACCCAGAGCCTCGTCAGTCAACGGAGGCGGGGGAAGTGAAGGTTTCAGGTCGATGGGCAGCACGACAGACTTTGGAGGAACGGAGCTGGGAGACACAGGCGCGGGGGCGCGCCTGAGTTGTCTACATTTAGCCCTAATTTGTTCGTACGACCGACCATCAAGGAGCAGGGCTGCCTTGGCACAAAGTCCGGGTTGGGTTCCTAGCTTACTCATGAGGTTGGTGAGAACCGCTACCTCTTTAGGGCTCCATCTGCCCCTCTTGGCTGGCCCTGGCTGTTCAGGTAATTCATTTAAGGACTGAAGGAAGGTCACCGTGTGGCTCTTCCTCTTGTGGGTGGTCAGGCCACTTTTGGTGGTGAAGGATTTGGAACAATAATCGCACGCCCAGGAGGCTGGGGGCTTAGCTACTCGGGGGCGGCCACACTTGGGGACGTGGGACGCGCTGCTGCTGATAGTGTTGAACGTGCGCGCGCACCGTTCACATCCAAAACTGATCTTGGCGGCGCTTATGACGCTTCTTAAGGTGGGTGGAGGCTGCTCCAGCTGTGCTTAGGGGGACTGGGCATAATCTACATTGAGGGGACAACCGAGGGAGGACTAGAATCGTAGCTACGGAGGAGGGGAGTTCCGAACGCCCGGACATAGCTGCTCTCCAGTTTCGATTAGTACTTAGAAACCTCATCTTGACTACCTTGTCCTTGCCAAATAGCCTCCTCTTAGCTAGCATGGGGTGGACCGGTCTATTCGGGGTCCCGGGCCCGGTTGTCTGAAGACTGAATAATATCCTTCTCCGCCTAAGTAATCTGCTCTGATGTCTGGGTGCCGCGGCCGAGTCGGCGCTGAGGCTGCCAAGCTTCGACCTCAGCCGATGGAGTCGATCCCGCGGAGATCGTTCCGGTGTTGGCATTAGGCTGCTTCGTGGCGGGAGGACCCCCTCACCTATGGGTGTGAGAATAGAATACATAAATAAGCTGGAGAGGTAATCTAATGACTCTAGCTTGTAGAGTGCTCAAAGGGGTTAACCGGAGAAACGAACCAGACCTCCCCTAGCCGATGCTACATATCGGCAGACCGGCGGGGAGGCAAGCGGGTGATTACGTGAACATGATAGGAGACATAGTGACGCACAATTTCCCCCACAGCTAAATAGATTATGATTAGGACTGCTAGTATAAAATACTGCTCATGAGTGGAGTTTGATCGAATAGTTGCAGAGGAGAAGCCCACTTCTCTTACAGGCGACCGGCCTACTGGGACAACTGGCCCGGAGGCCCCCGCATAATGGCTCATCAATAGGAGGATAGCGCTTGACAATCATCAGGCATCCGGGGTACCCCCCCGGGCCCCCCTCCATGCGTCCGGCCTACTGGGGCGTCGTGTACTCGCTTCACTCTGAGCCCCTGTTGGGGAGGGCATTGCTGCAGGCTCAGCTACGGGGTTTGTATATGTCCAACCGCGGCGCTCCCCTCCCCGAAGGGAGGAGGACGCCATGTCGAAACGCACCTGGACCTTGGTTTATGACATAGGCAGATATGGCCCTGGCCACATGGAGGGCGCCGCCGACTAGACAGCACTAACCACGGGTTTGGCAGATTGCAGGGACGCATCCAAGTGGTCCCTCTGTTCATCCACCTATGGTTCCTCCGTCCTCCCCGAGGGGATGGGGATTCACCAAACTGTAATGTACGTCAGATATCCTCAAGTATACGCCCCTGACTAACACGGCCCTGGCCACACGGAGAGCACCGCCGACTAGACGGCCCTAACCGCGGGTTCGGCAGAATGCAGGCTTGCATCCAGGAGGTCGCCCTGTCCACCCAACTGTGGATCCACCGGCCTCCCCAGAGGGAGGTGGATTCACCACATTGAACTGCACGAGGAACAGCCTTGAGTTTACATTCCTGACTAACGCGGCCCCAGCCACACGGAGGGCGCCGCCGACTAGACAGCGCGGACCGCGGGTTGGCAAATTGCAGGCTCGCACACAAGGGGCACCCACATACGCCACAGACACGGATTCACCCCCACCCCGAAGAGAGGAGGGTTCACCGTGCCGTGACGCACATGAGTGCACCCAGGTCCACTAACCTGACTAAGATGGCCCTGGCCCGTGGAGAGCGCCACCGACTAGACAGCGCTGACCACGGGTTTGGCAGAGTGCAGGCTCGCACACAAGGGGCACCCACATACGCCACAGACACGGATTCTCCTCAACCCCGAGGAGAGGGGGGTCCACCGTGCCGTGACGCACATGAGTGCTCACAAGTCTACTGACCTGACTAACACGGCCCCGGCCCAGGGAGAGCGCCGCCGAAACGGGACTAACCGTGGGTTTGGCAGAGAGCGGTCTTACACCGTTCAACCATCAGAGGCAATTGGGGGATACGGACTTCGATGCTGACAACATGGCCCTGGCCACACGGAGAGTGCCGCCGACTAGACGGCGCTAACCGCGGGTTTGGCAGAGAACAGTCTTAAACTGTTCAGCCGTGAGGCAGTTGGAGGCTAAGGACTCATGTTCACGCAAAATGAGGATCATAACGGCCCCCAGAGGGGGACTCACCTCTTTGCAGTGGGCATGTGAACTCCGACCCCCATTCCCCTGCACAGTGGGGGCCCCTAACGCCTGAACGTAGACTCATGTCTACACATCCTTGGATCACATGAACCCCCAAGGGGGGACTCACCTCTATGCAATAGACATGGGAACCCCGGCCAATATTATGGGTCGATCCCCTGCACAGTGGGGGCCCCTAACGTCCGCGTGGTGGCAGACGAAAGGCTAGAACCCCCTTATGAAGGGACCACTAACGCTCAGCATACCGAATTAATGGCCCTGGCCCGCGGAGAGCGCTGCCGACTAGACGGCGCTGACCACGGGTTTGGCAGAATGCAGGCTCGCACACAAGGGGCACCCACATACGCACAGACATGGATTCTCCCCAACCCCGAAGAGAGGGGGGCTCACCATGCCGTGACGCACATGAGTGTTCCCAAGTCTACTCTCCTGACTAGAACGGCCCTGGCCCGCGGAGAGCGCCGCTGAAGCGGGACTAACAACGGGTTTGGCAGAGTAACGGGTTTGGACCGCACGATCATCCGATTTTGGGGAGATTACAGGTCACGTTAGCCATCCTTGAGGATGTTGCCCGCGGACCCCCACGAGGAGGTGTAACCCAACCGACAGTTCCTTAATAGACTCTGAGTCCACGTGTTCCCTCGTGACTCCGGTTTCCATTTATAAGAGAGTCATAGTTACTCCCGCCGTTTACCCGCGCTTCATTGACCCAAAGCAAAGCGAAGCAAAGCGACCCTCAGACAGGCGTAGCCCCGGGAGGAACCCGGGGCTGCAAGGTGCGTTCGAAGTGTCGATGATCAATGTGTCCTGCAATTCATATTAGTTCTCGCAGCTAGCTGCGTTCTTCATTGACGCACGAGCCGAGTGATCCACCGCTAAGAGTTGTCACAGTTTTGTGTTTTGTTTGTCGTGGCCAGGCTTTCTCAGACAGGTTTTATGGTTAGACGAGGGGCATGACACGTATACAGGCAATCGAACCGGGCCGGAATGTCGGGACCCGTGCCCTCAGACCCGGGCGAAAAGCCCTTGCAGCTCACACAATCACCGGGCAGCCCACGGCAGCGCCACGCCACTATTACGCACCGAGACGCCAGGACTCTGCTCCGCCGCAGACCCGTAGACCCTCGGACGCGTTGCGGGGAATCCAGACGTTAAATAGAGACCTCAACCACGCCGAACTGTCAGGACTCTCACCCTCAGAGCTTGCTGAAAAGCCCTCGGACATCGGCCAAACACCGGCCCCCCCACGTCCACAAGAGTCCACACAGGCGGACTCTCCGTCGAACGCGAAACGCCAAGACGCGCCGCACGCAAACCAACCGGGAAACAGACAGCTGAACACGGCCGAACTCGGGCCACTTGTGCCCCCAAGGCTGTGTGAAAAGCCCATGCAGCTCACTCAAGCTCCGGCCGGTCCAGGTCCGCGCCACACCACAATTACGCACAGCGAAGCCGGACT
>NC_139927.1:676496-678996 GCF_963514095.1 Eutrigla gurnardus
TCCAGAGTGTATAGTAGGGGGTCAATGGCAAGGTTGAAGAGGAAGGGGGACATCGGGTCTCCCTGCTTAACTCCCCTCTTGAGCTGGACACGCTCAGAGACTCCAATCCCCGTCTCAATCTTGGTATAACAGCCCTGATAGGCATCACTGACCAGCCGTCTGATATGCACATCCACACCACGCATCATCATCACTTCGGCAATGTGTTGGTGTCCCACAGTGTCAAGTCAATGAACGCCACGGCTAGGGGTTCCTTACGTCTTTTCTTGAGTTTCATAAGCCCAGATAAGATGCCGAGGTTCTCTGCACAACCTGGTGATTCAATGAAGCCCCTCTGCCTGATGTGTGAGGAACACGCAGCAGCCAGCCTCTTCACTAGC
This sequence comes from Eutrigla gurnardus, assembly GCF_963514095.1. Classification (NCBI taxonomy): domain Eukaryota; kingdom Metazoa; phylum Chordata; class Actinopteri; order Perciformes; family Triglidae; genus Eutrigla; species Eutrigla gurnardus. The sequence goes on from NC_139927.1 coordinate 676,877, forward strand.
ACCCCTGAGAACACCCTCAGAAGAACTGGGCCAATTGTAATCGGACGCCACTGATCAATGCACTTTAATTTATCCGGGTCACTAGACTTAGGTATCAAGGTAGTCCTACTGCCTTTGAGACAACTGGGTAGTCTACCACAGTAGAGGATCGCATTAAAAAGCCTGGCCAATTTAACGCCCTTAGGGTCCCATAGAAGAACTGCGCCACGTTTCACTCCATCCGGGCCTGCCGCCGTATCGGCTTTCATACGTTTGAGCGTGCCTACTGCTTCCTCTGGGGTAATAATCCCCATAAAAGGGGAGTTATCGGCCGGGGGGAGAACTGCGAACTGGCCTAGCCCAGAGAAGCTACCTGTGGAGCCCCAAACCTGATTGTAAGCCCTGACAACCTCCGTCAAGCTGACCATACACTGAGTCCTGATCTTACCATCCAGTACCAACTTGGCCAGGCTACTGCGGTGGTTGCGATATAGTCGCTGTTGGAGCTTGTAAATAGCCCTTTTCCCTTTAGCAACCTTACAAGGAACATTCCTTTTAACGGGACTATGTCTGGGTCGGGAACGGCTCGCCAATTTGGCAATGATTTCTTTAACATAGTCATTAACACATTTGAAACTCTCGGTTCTTGGACTAATGCTGCCTGCGACCTCAACATCATCTAGCTGGGCTTCCCAAGCACCTAGAGCCTCATCTATCACTGGGGGTGGGGGAAGAGACGGTTTCAAATCAATGGGCAACACGACCAACTTAGGAGGAATCGGGCTAGGGGGCACGGTTTTGGGGGCAAGCCTGAGCTGCCTACATTTGGCCCTAATCTGCCCGTACGACCGACCATCAAGAAGCAGGGCTGCCTTGGCACAAAGCCCGGGTTGGGTCCCTAGTTCGCTCATGAGATTGGTGAGAACCACAACTTCCTCAGGGCTCCATCGACCCCTCTTAGCTGGCTTTGACTGTTTGGGTGATTTGTTTAAAGACTGAAGGAAGGTCACCGTGTGGCTCTTCCTTTTATGGGTAGTGAGGCCCCTTTTAGTAGTAAAGGATTTGGAGCAGTAGTCACACGCCCAGGAGGCTGGGGGCTTTACTGCTCTTGACCGGCCACATTTTGGAACATGAGAAGCACTACTGCCGATCGTGCTGAACGTGCGCGCGCACCGTCCACATCCAAAGCTAATCTTGGCAGCTTTATGACGTTTCCTAAGGTGGGTGGAGGCTGCTCCAGCTGTGCTTAAAGGGACTGGGCATAATCCACACTGTTGAGACGACCAAGGGAGGACTAGAATTGTTGTTACAGAAGAGGGGAGTTCGGAACGCCCAGACATAGCTGCTCTCCAGTTTCGGTTAACACATGAAAACCTCATCTGGACCACCCTGTTCTTGCCGAATAATCTCCGCTTAGCTATCGTGGGATGGACTTGTCTAGTTGGGGTGCCAGGCCCGCCTATCTGGGGACTGGTTAATGTCTTCCTCGTCCTAAGCAATCTGCTTAACTGGCTGGGTGCCATAGCTGAGTCTGCACTGAGGCTGCCGAGCTTCGACCTCCGCCGATGGATCCGACCACGTGGAGATCGTTCCGGTGACGGCATCGGGCTGCTTTGTGGTGGGATGCCTCCTAACCTATAGGTGCGAGAATAGAGTAGAATAGAATACATATATAAGCTGGGGAAGTACTCATCTAACTCTAACTAATGGAGCACTAAGGTCAAGGAAATACAATAGGCTACAGGGAATATAACATGCGTTATAGTCAGGTAAACACAACAGAATACCCCTGTCCAGTACTGCATATAGGCAGGCTGGTGGGGAGACAAGCGGGTGATAGCAATTACATGATAGAAATACAGTGACACTCCACTACATCCCCGGCTAACTAAGTTATAGCTGGAGCTGACAAAATAAGGCACTGCTAATGAGTGGAATCCGGCCGAATAACTACCGAGGAGAATCCACTCCTATTTCAGGTGACCGGCCTACTGAGACAACTGGCCCGAAGGCCCCCATACACTGGCTCCTTAATAAAAAGATAGCCCTTAGCAATTAACGGGCTCCCGGAGGACCCCCCTCTCAGGCCCTCCTCCATGTATCCGGCCTACTGGGGCGTCTTGTACCCGCTTCACTTTCGA
>NC_139927.1:683996-731496 GCF_963514095.1 Eutrigla gurnardus
GAACATTCGCCTTTTCCTGCCTTTGAGTGCTCGCCGTTGCCACAAAAATGGACCAAACGGCTTGAAACTTGGCCTACGGACATTACCCAAGACCCTTATGAGTCTCCCCAAATCCCAACTCTATAGACCCTCAGCGAAGCTAACTAGCTCTGTGGGGGGCCTATCGCAACGGGATCAAAAAATCCCAACAGAAGGCTCTGTGGCGCACGACATAGTCAAAAATCAGCCATCAATTCCCCAAACAAGCTTTGCTGGCCTTGTTTGACCTTTATGACCTTTTTCATTTCCGGTTACTTTTCTCATTGGAAAAGTGACCCAAACTAACGTGCTAACCCTTGACCTTTCCCAAGGTCAGAGGGGTCTGAAACTCGGCACCTTTATTCCCTCTGATGCACATATTTCAATTTCAGCCCCCCACCTCAATGCCTCTTTGAATTATTGCACTTGGAGAAATAAAGGGAAAGTTACACACTCTCTCTGCTTGCTCTGCACATGGACCAATAAAGTGAGGGCTACACATTCTCTGTGCATGCAGCACCTGGACTTCTCTGTGCATGCAGCACCTGGACAGCCACATTGTGACCTAGAGTGACACACTTGAGACTGAGGCTGTGGATTATTTTTGATAACATCAAACGTGAGTATGATTCATTAATATTATTATTTGGTTGGTATTTATTTTGTTTTATTATTTTATGTATTTATTTTATTTGGTAATTTAATTTTTAATTTAATTAATCTTTAATTTCAACTCGTCTTTTGGATGAAAAAAACTCAACGCCAAATCACTCCAAAAGTGTTGCTTTATGTTTGTAAGGCCAACATTAGGTGTTTCTTTTTTTTAATTCGTCGTTTTCTTCAATTCAGTGCTTCTTAACGTTAATAAAGCGCTTCTTTGATCTGGAGAGCATCTCCAGAAACTCCTCCCGGCCACAATCTTCACTCTACAGACGTGATATTCTCCAATTTTGTAGACAAACTTGTCCTGTCTCTCACAATGTGCTCAAAATCTCTGTGAGTTTTACAGAATTTGAACTAGCAACCTCTAAACGCGGCCAAGTCCATTTTTTTCCTCATCCGCTCTAATGTTAATTTAGAAGCAGATTTTCAAAGAAACCTGAAATTAACAGCATTTCTAACTCGCCCTGGCGTCCACATTTCTGACACTAGGAAAAAATAAAAGTCATCACTGTCTTCAGCCGAGTCTTGTGGCGCTAACGGTGCGAAAATTGTGGCGATAGCAGTTTCGGTGTGAGCGTGGCAAGCTTTTGTTCGGAGCGTCCGCAAAGGGGGAATGGAGCGATAGAGAGAAGCAGACACAGGCTCCAAAGCAGTCACACACATGCACCAAGGGCCGTTGCTATGGAGACGGGCACTCTGTGGCTCTGATCTTCATAACTGACAGCAGGTGTGCTCTGATTGGTGGACAGGAAGGAGCAGTCAGTGGGACTACAAACTACATTTAGTAGTGGGTAATGTAGTTTTTTCAGTCAAACGCCTTCTGCTCGGGCATACTTTCACCTAGAAACTCCATTTAAACTTTAAAATGGAGACACGATTGGTGTGCTCTGATTGGTGGACAGTAATGTACTAAAAACTACATTTAGTATTGGGAAATGTAGTTTTTTCAGTCAAAGTCTCCTGCTCGGTCATTCTTTCACCTAGAAACTCCGTTTAAACTTTAAACTTTTACCCCCGGGCGGCGGCCCACTGCCTCCCTCTCAAAATTTCCCGGCTATCATCCATAGCCAGTGGCGCAATCCTACGGAGACACGCAGTCTTTTATTTTTTTTATCCAATGTCACCAGGGGGGCTCCATAGAATCCTGTAAGCACTGTGCATACTTTTTTTGAAGGTGAAAAAAAACCCTGGAGAGACGCAGCCGCTTTTGAGAATACTGAAAACATTAGATTATGTCTTAAAAAAGTATTTTTCCATTTGTTGTTGTATTTGCCGTTTCTGTGCGTATCGACCTTATTTTTCTTTCTCTACTTTTACAGATGACCAAACCCAAAAACACGGGGGAGTGCCCCATTTGTGGCAAGGTGCTGCTCCTGGTTGCCAAGCACCTCAGGGTGAGCCACGGGGTTCAGAACCCCCAGGAGCGGCTGATCCTAAACAACTTGGCCACCGGCAGGACCGTGGTGCCAGCGGGGCCCTGCCCGCTCCCTTTATGTTCTCCACATATCCTACACGTGGAGAAACACATGAAGACCCACACCGGCCTCACGGCTAGTCGGCAGGAAAGGGAGGTGAGGGCCCTTAAAAAGGCAGCTGCCCTCAAGCTGCTGGCGGCCTTGAGGGCCACCAACCCCACTCCCCCCATGGTGTCCTGTCTAGACACCGTGGACGAGGAGGTGGACCCGGAGGAGGGGGTTTCTGGCCTATGCCAGAAGGCAACATGCCGGACCACCAGGAGCAGGAAGAGGAAGCTGGATGTGGAAGTGGATGAATTGAGGAAGCTGAATGCTGACCTCTGCGTGAGTGAATGAAAAATACATAGCAATTATACATTCTATTCATGTTTGATTTATGTGAATAACTCAATCATTACATTGTCAATAATTTGTAGTCCTGTTTTCTTTTGCTGTTTGTTTTTCCCTCTTCAGAGGCAGCTGAGGGAGATGAAGGGCCAAAAAAGGAGGAGGCCCAAGCCACTGGCCCTGCCCCTTCCAGTCTCCTCCAGTGAGGAGGAAGAGGAGGAGCCGCTGATTTTGGTGCTTTCAGAAGCGGAGCGGGAGGAGGAGGAGGAGGAGCAGGAGGAGGAGGAGCAGGAGGAGGAGGAGGAGCAGGAGGAGGAGGAGGAGGAGCAGCAGCAGCCCCCCCCCCCCGCAGTCCCCCCCGCAGCCCACCCCGCAGCCACCCCCGCAGTCCCCCCCGCAGTCCCCCCCGCCAGGGCCGGCTCTTGGCATAGGCGATATAGGCGGTCGCCTAGAGCGCCATCTGCTGGAGGGGCGCCGCGAGGCGCCCCTCCAGCAAAAAAAAAAAATAAAATTTTAGTTCACCGATAATTTTACAAATCTTTAACAAGCGTATAACCAATGAGCACATGTGATCATGTAGTAGAGGCGTTATTAACTGTTGTTTTGATTTCCTAGGACAACGAGCGGGCCGGATGGTCCGAAGCACAGAAAAAGGTGTTTCGGGCCATGGCCCCGTACTTTTCAGCAAAGAGCAGGGGCTCCCTGACCCGGAGCATCTCCTTCGGGACCTCCATGGGTAAGAATGAACACATTGTGTATCTGTGCAGGTGTGTGAAGTGTGTTCATGCAGCTTTCATCATCATGTGTTGCATCTTTACAGACGCGTACATGGAGGAGTACGCGGCCTTTACATTCTGCCCGGAGGGAAGCTCCAAGATGCAGGAGAACGCCATCTCTAAGATCAGCAGGGCCAAGGTCTTTGTGAAATTCCTGGCCCTGGGCTGGTCTTCCCTGACCACGTGGGACTGGAGCTTCCTATACAATATCTCCCTGCTCAAGTTGTAAGTAGTGAATTTACAGATGCTAAGAATGTTCTTATAATGTCATTCATTAAGATAAATATTCTTTAATCAGATTTATGTTTTGTTAGATATAGAACAAAGGAAATTGACAAATGGAAGTTATTATTATTGTTTATTGTGTATTATTTTCAAGTTTTATTTATTTTTGTTTTTTACATGTTCGAAATAAACTATCTATCTATCTATCTTTCTTAGCAAGTCTTTTGCCTAGTTAAATTAAATTAAATTAAAAGGTTTGATGATGATGATGATGATGGTGATGATGGAAGTATTAAAAACATATAACTGAGACTGAGACTAAGTCCAGACTGGTCTTTTTTCAGCTACCCTGCCTTCCTGAGGAGCGTTGGCCTGGCCCCCACAACCGTGTCCCTGTACGTGGGCCAGGCCATCTCCTTCATGGAGTATTTTTTTGACACCCCTCCCAAGCACTGTCGGCTGTCACAGGGGCAGCTGACAGTGCTCACAAGGGAGCTGAGGAAGCTGTACAGGGACCTGGGCCGGACCATCCATGGGCACCAGTCCCTTGTTAAACAGGGGAAACAGCAGAGGCTGGTGTCCAGGGAGGACCTGGGGCAGTGCCGGGTCCTGGCCAGGGCCAAGATCCCCGAGCTCCTGGGTGAGTCTGACCTGTCTCTCTCTCTCTCTCTCTCTCTCTCTCTCTCTCTCTCTCTCTCTCACACACACACCTTTTTTTCAGTGTCTAAAAGCTTCAAGTGTAACTGTTGTCTTCTCTCTTTGACTCTCATTACAGAGGACATAAAAAGTGCGGCCCCCAGGGACCCGAAGACCCGCTACAGGTTTTTTGGGTACCTGGCGGCCTACTTTGGGGCCATCTATGGCCACAGGAGCGGCGTCCTGACCAAAATGCGGGTCAAGGAGGTCAAGGACGCCATCGGGGACAAGTCCACAGGCTACCTCATAAATGCAAGTATCGTTTTAATCCCTTTCCCGACATTTAGTCAGTTTGTGTTTCTGTTCCACACTTACCAATCGGTCATATGTTGTCTTCTGCAGGTCTTGGAGCACAAGACGGTCAGGAAGTTTGGAGTGGCACAGCTCTATCTGGAGCCGGAGGAGTACGCCTGGTGCACAGAGTGGCTCCGGCTCCGGAAAAGGGCTGTGCCAACCAACTCGTACTTCTTCTCCTCCCTCGGCCGCGGCGAGGCCAAAGATCTGGTTAAATATTTCAGGGCGGCGTGGAAGGAGATGGGCCTGGCGGGGTCGCCTTCATTTATGGACGTCCGGTCGGCGGTGGCGACATATGTGGGTATCAAAAACACGTCCTGAGGAATTGGTCAATTTGGTGCACTTGTTCATTAATTACTCATTTTCTGTTTTTGCAGAACTTTGAAGCCAATGATGCGGAGGTGCGCCAAAATGTGGCCACCTTCATGTGCCACAATGTATGCGCTTCATCATACCCTGACAAGGGCCAAGCAGATGAGAGAGCTGTTTGTCTGTCTCTCCCTAAAGAGCGGAGAAACAGCTCTCTCATCTGCAGAACCCTCCACCTCCACAGCTGCTGCCACCACCTCCGGGATGGAGGAGACAAAAGTAAGTTAAAACCTTGCAATTGCTATCACACCACAGTCCAAATTCAGTAAGCTCATGTGTACCTGTTCTTTATTCTGAAGCTGACACCACGCAAGAAAAAGGGCTCCACAAGCCAGACCATGGCCAATCAGGTCAAAAGGAGGCTTGGGCTGTCCCCGAAGAAAGCCTATCCAAGGAGGCAGAGGAAATGAATCTTTTCCGTTGTTGTAAAAAAAAAAAAAAAAGTGTATTGCAACCAAAAAAAAAAGTTAATTTTTCCATTGTTGAAAAAAAAAAAGTGTGTTTTGCACAAACAAAAAAAAAATGTTATTTTTTCATTGTTGCAAAAAAAAAAGTGTGTTTTGCACAAACAAAAAAAAAACATGTTAATTGTTGTGCTTGTTGCACACAAAAAAAAATGTTTTGTTGTTTTGTTCCAAATTTGTGTTCAATTTTTTTTCCTCCACATGGGCACTGCCTTGACGTGGCGTGGGGGCTTAAAGCCTGTGTGATATCAGAGCCTCTGGAGAGGCTCTAAGATCACACATGCTAACCAAAGTGCTAAAGATATATGTATTATATTTGTATAGGAGCTCGAGTGGACAGTACGAGTTACATGGAGGTTCTGCTTGTTATTCTTTGTGTCAGAAATAAACGGAGATCGTCTCCAAAAAGGTCCCAGTGTCACAGCATCATTCACACCAACACAACGCAGAAGCACACCGGTCACATCTGGATGGTCGTGATTAAAGTTTATTGTAACTTCTTCGAGTGAAATGTACACCGATGGAAAAATGAAGTGAAAACACTGGTAATTAAAAGCAAGAGGATACCTAATTTTGGGGAACTTTCTCAGGGACAAAAGTGCCCCATTCTGACCTACTTTTGGGTCTCATTTTGGAGGAAGAAGACTTCATTTTGGGGCACTTTGTCAGGGACGAAGGTAACCAATTTCGACTTCTCATTCCAACACCTGTGACTTCGTTTAGGGTCACTTTCTGGTGGATGAAAGCACCCCGTTCTGACTCCTCATTTAGGGTCACTTTTCTGATGGACGAAAGCACCCCGTTCTGACTCCTCATTTAGGGTCACTTTAAAAGGGCCCCCGTTCTGACTCCTCATTTAGGGTCACTTTTCTGATGGACGAAAGCACCCCGTTCTGACTCCTCATTTAGGGTCACTTTAAAAGGGCCCCCGTTCTGACTCCTCATTTAGGGTCACTTTTCTGATGGACGAAAGCACCCCGTTCTGACTCCTCATTTAGGGTCACTTTAAAAGGGCCCCCGTTCTGACTCCTCATTTAGGGTCACTTTTCTGGTGGACGAAAGCACCCCGTTCTGACTCCTCCTTTCTGACTCTCGTACCAACACCTGTGACTTCGTTTAGGTTCACTTACTGGTGGACGAAAGCACCCCGTTCCGACCACATTTCTGACTACTCATTTCTAGCTCTCCTACCAACAGCTGTGACTTCGTTTAGGGTCACTTACTGATGGACGAAAGCACCCCGTTCCGACCACATTTCTGACTACTCATTTCTAGCTCTCCTACCAACAGCTGTGACTTCGTTTAGGGTCACTTACTGATGGACGAAAGCACCCCGTTCTGACTCCTCCTTTCTGACTCTCGTACCAACACCTGTGACTTCGTTTAGGGTCACTTACTGATGGACAAAAGCACCCCGTTCCGACTCCTCCTTTCTGACTCTCGTACCAACACCTGTGACCTCGTTTAGGTTCACTTACTGATGGACGAAAGCACCCCGTTCCGACTCCTCCTTTCTGACTCTCGTACCAACACCTGTGACTTCGTTTAGGTTCACTTACTGATGGACGAAAGCACCCCGTTCTGACTCCTCCTTTCTGACTCTCGTACCAACACCTGTGACTTCGTTTAGGGTCACTTACTGATGGACGAAAGCACCCCGTTCCGACTCCTCCTTTCTGACTCTCGTACCAACACCTGTGACTTCGTTTAGGTTCACTTACTGATGGACGAAAGCACCCCGTTCTGACTCCTCCTTTCTGACTCTCGTACCAACACCTGTGACTTCGTTTAGGGTCACTTACTGATGGACGAAAGCACCCCTTTCCGACCACATTTCTGACTACTCATTTCTAGCTCTCCTACCAACAGCTGTGACTTCGTTTAGGGTCACTTACTGATGGACGAAAGCACCCCGTTCCGACTCCTCCTTTCTGGCTCTCGTACCAACACCTGTGACTTCGTTTAGGTTCACTTACTGATGGACGAAAGCACCCCGTTCTGACTCCTCCTTTCTGACTCTCGTACCAACACCTGTGACTTCGTTTAGGGTCACTTACTGATGGACGAAAGCACCCCGTTCCGACCACATTTCTGACTACTCATTTCTAGCTCTCCTACCAACAGCTGTGACTTCGTTTAGGGTCACTTACTGATGGACGAAAGCACCCCGTTCCGACTCCTCCTTTCTGACTCTCGTACCAACACCTGTGACTTCGTTTAGGGTCACTTACTGATGGACGAAAGCACCCCGTTCCGACTCCTCCTTTCTGACTCTCGTACCAACACCTGTGACTTCGTTTAGGTTCACTTACTGGTGGACGAAAGCACCCCGTTCCGACCACATTTCTGACTACTCATTTCTAGCTCTCCTACCAACAGCTGTGACTTCGTTTAGGGTCACTTACTGATGGACGAAAGCACCCCGTTCCGACCACATTTCTGACTACTCATTTCTAGCTCTCCTACCAACAGCTGTGACTTCGTTTAGGGTCACTTACTGATGGACGAAAGCACCCCGTTCCGACTCCTCCTTTCTGACTCTCGTACCAACACCTGTGACTTCGTTTAGGTTCACTTACTGGTGGACGAAAGTACCCCGTTCCGACCACATTTCTGACTACTCATTTCTAGCTCTCCTACCAACAGCTGTGACTTCGTTTAGGGTCACTTACTGATGGACGAAAGCACCCCGTTCTGACTCTTCATGTCGGGGAACTTCGGTCAATGGGGAAGTGCCCTAAAGCGAGGTAAATTCGGGCCAACCGGGGAGGTAGCCCAATTTGGAGCTCAGTGGATTTTCCATCTGGTGGTGGCTTTTGGGATAGGTATCCGGTTCTGAAGGGAAGGTCCCCTTTCCAGTGAGGGAAGCGGTCGTTTTGGGTATTCTAAATGCTCCTTTTTCGTTTACTTTGTGCGAAAAGTGCCCCCGAATCATCCGGGGGTCCTTCGTTTGGGGCACTTTTGCTCATTCTGACCTAAGGGGCCCAATTCTGAATTCAAAATGGGTTACCTGGTTCAGAATGAGGCACCTTGATTGCGCCACCGGTCTTTGGACACTAGATGGAGACTCCACCACCCACTAAGACCCTGTGGTGCCCCAAAATGACCTAGGTGCCCCGAAATGAAGTCAAGTCACTTTGCCCACCCGAGACCCCCCCAATCACACCCCTCCCCCACAAAGTGCCCCAAAATGACCTAGGTGCCCCAAAATGAGGTTAAGTCACTTTGCCCACATGAGACCCCCCCAATCACACCCCTCCCCCACAAAGTGCCCAAAATGACCTAGGTGCCCCAAAATGAGGTCAAGTCACTTTTCCCACATGAGACCCCCCCAATCACACCCCTCCCCCACAAAGTGCCCCAAAATGACCTAGGTGCCCCAAAATGAGGTCAAGTCACTTTGCCCACATGAGACCCCCCCAATCACACCCCTCCCCCACAAAGTCCCCCAAAATGACTCAGGTAGCCCAAAATGACCTTTTGCAGCACTTTGGTCCCCGAGACCCCCCAATCACACCCCCCCCACATGAAGTTTGAGTGCTTGCCATTGCCACAAAAATCGACCAAACAGCTTGAAACTTGACCTGCTGACCTTACCTAAGCCCCTTATGCGTCTCCCAGAGTCCCAACTCTATAGACCCTCAGCAAAGCTAACTAGCTCTGTGGGGGTCCTATCGCAACTGGATCAAAAAATCCCAACAGAAGGCTCTGTGGCGCACGACATAGTCAAAAATCAGCCATCAACTCCCCAAACAAGCTTTGCTGGCCTTGTTTGACCTTTTTGAACTTTTTCATTTTCGGTTACTTTTCTCATTTGAAAAGTGACCCAAACTAACATGGTAACCTTTGACCTTTCCCAAGGCCGTGAGCGTCTGAAACTCGGCACGCTGGTTGCACGCCGTGTTACGATGGACATACTCTGGTTTCAGCCCCCTACCTCACTGCCTTTTTGAATTATTCAAGAAATGACAGTTTCCCTCCTTTTTTAAAATTAAAATCTTTAACACAGTCTCTTTGGCCGCTGTGCGGCAACCTTTGACCCTAGGGCTCCCATATTCGGAACACAGGATCCCCCGAAAACACTGAATAATAATCAGAAGAAAAAAAATCCCAGAGTCCTTTAGAATGGTTTTTCACAACCTAACATGCTAACCTTTGACCTTTCCCAAGGTCAGAGGGGTCTGAAACTCGGCACCTTTATTCCCTGTGCCCCTCTGATGCACATATTTCAATTTCAGCCCCCCACCTCAATGCCTCTTTGAATTATTGCACTTATAGAGTCCTCACTCTATAAGTTACACACTCTCTCTGCATGCTCAGCACATGGACAGCCACATTGACCAATAGAGCCACATTGACCAATAGAGTGAGGGCTACACATTCTCTGTGCATGCAGCACCTGGACAGCCACATTGACCAATAGAGTGAGGGCTACACATTCTCTGTGCATGCAGCACCTGGACAGGCACATGGACCAATAGAATAGAATCACCCCCCCACCCCCCTATATATATACATTAGCGGAAAAAAGGTGAGACAAGTGGGTGATACAGGAGCTTGGCAATTCTGGTTATTTTGGATCACTGCAAACGTGAGTATGATTCATTATTGTTATTATTTGGTTGGTATTTATTTTGTTTTATTATTTTATGTATTTATTTTATTTGGTAATTTAATTTTAAATTTAATACATTTTTAATTTCAACTCGTCTTTTGGATGAAAAAAACTTGACGCCAAATCACTCCAAAAGTGTTGCTTTATGTTTCTAAGGCCAACATTAGGTGTTTCTTTTTTAATTGAATGGATATTTCGTCGTTTTCTTCAATTCAGTGCTTCTTAACGTTAATTAAGCGCTTCTTTGATCTGTGCGCGCCTGTGTGCGCAGCATAAGTCTCCTATGTCCACGCGGCGGTCAATATTACGGCGGTGGCGACGATAAAATTAATACACCACGTTTCTGTAACCAAGAAGTTTGTATATATATATGTATATATATATATACATATATATATATATATATTTTTTTTAATATATTTATATTATCCGTTCACACACACAGACAGACAGAGAGTAATTACCAAACATGCACGGACACCGATTCGAACGTAAATGTAAATGACACCTCTGATATTATATACATTATATATATATATATATATATATATATATATATATATATTAACATCCATAGCCAGTGGCGCAATCCTACGGAGCCACGCGTTCTTTTATTTTTTTTATGCAATGTCATCAGGGGGGCTCCATAGAATCCTATAAGCACTGTGCATACTTTTTTTGAAGGTGAAAAAAAACCCTGGAGAGACGCAGCCGCGTTTGAGAATACTGAAAACATTAGATTTTGTCTTAAAAAAGTATTTTTCCATTTGTTGTTGTATTTGCCGTTTCTGTGCGTATCAACCTTATTTTTCTTTCTCTACTTTTACAGATGACCAAACCCAAAAACACAGGGGAGTGCCCCATTTGTGGCAAGGTGCTCATCCTGATCGCAAAGCACCTCAGGGTGAACCACGGGGTTCAGAACCCCAAGGAGCGGCTCATCCTGAACCACTTGGCCACAGGACGGACCGTGGTGCCAGCGGGACCCTGCCCAGTCCCCCTCTGTTCTCCACATATAATTCACGTGGAAAAGCACTTGAAATGCCACAGGGACCTCACGGTTAGTCGGCAGGAGAGGGAGGTGAGGTTCCTGAAAAGGGCGGCTGCCCTCAAACTGCTGGCGGCCTTGAGGGCCACCAACCCCACTCCCCCCATGGTGTCCTGTCTGGACACCGTGGATGAGGAGGTGGACCCGGAGGAGGGGGTTTCTGGCCTCTGCCAAAAGGCAACCTGCCAAAAAATGAGGCAGAGGAAGAGGGAGCTGGAGGAGGAAGTCCTCGACATGAGGAGAGTCAACTCTGACCTCTGCGTGAGTGAATGAAAAATACATAGCAATTATACACTCTATTCATGTTTGATTTAATTGAATAACTCAATCATTACATTGTCAATAATTTGTAGTCCTGTTTTCTTTTGCTGTTTGTTTTTCCCTCTTCAGAGGCAGCTGAGGGAGCTGAAGGGGCAGAGAAGAAGGAGGGCCAAGCCCCTGGCCGTGCCCCTTCCAGTCTCCTCCAGTGAGGAGGAAGAGGAGCAGCAGGAGGAGGAGGAGGAGGAGCAGGAGGAGCAGCAGGAGGAGGAGAAGGAGCAGGAGGAGGAGCAGGAGGAGCAGGAGGAGGAGCAGCAGCAGGAGGAGGAGGAGCAGGAGGAGGAGCAGCAGCAGGAGGAGGAGGAGGAGCAGGAGGAGGAGGGGGAGCAGGAGGAGGAGCAGCAGCAGGAGGAGGAGGAGGAGGGGGAGGAGGAGCAGGAGGAGGAGGAGGAGGAGGAGGAGCAGCAGCAGCCCCCCCCCCCCCCCGCAGCCCCCCAATCAGCCCCCCCCGCAGCCCCCGAGGAAGAGGAAAGCTGGGGACAAAGACCCTCCTTCCTCTGCACCTCAGGTGAGAAGATGATAGATGTTTAATTCAGTGTCATAATCATTTCCCCCAAAGTATGTAACCCAATTCAATTCAGTTCAATTCAGTCTTATTTATAGTGCTGAATCATAACATACACTTTACATTTAGAGTTTATCATGTCGTCTTATTGATTTTCTCTCTCTACCGGCAGAAGAAGAAAGCGAAGACGCCACGGGCGTCTTCCGAGACGGAGGCGAGCGGCGATGAGGTGAGTGAGATGGATTAGTTCACCGATAATTTTACAAATCTTTAACAACCGTATAACCAATGAGCACATGTGATCATGATTGATTGATTGGTTGGTTGATTTCCCAGGACAACGAGCGGGCCGGATGGTCAGAAGACCAAAAAAAGGTCTTTCGGGCCATGGCCCCGTACATCTCCCTGGGAAGAGCAGGGGCTCCCTGACCCGGAGCATTACCTTCGGGACCTCCATGGGTAAGAATGAACACATTGTGTATCTGTGCAGGTGTGTGAAGTGTGTTCATGCAGCTTTCATCATCATGTGTTGCATCTTTACAGACGCATACATGGAGGAGTATGCTGCGTTTATTTTCTGCCCCGAGGGAACTGGGAAAATGCAGGAGAACGCCGTCTCCAAAATAAGCCGGGCCAAGGTATTTGTGAAGTTCCTTGCCCTGCGGTGGTCCTCCCTGACCGTTTGGGACTGGAGCTTCCTCTATCACATCTCCCTGCTCAAGTTGTAAGTAGTGAATTTACAGATGTTAAGAATGTTCTTATAATGTAATATTTCATGAGGATAAATATTTTTTAATCAGATTTATGTTTTGTTAGATATAGAACAAAGGAAATTGACAAATGGAAGTTATTATTATTGTTATTATAAATATATACTGATGGAAGGCAAAATACTTCAGTAGTATTATTTATTACAAGGGGGTGGACCAAAATAAGTTTATACTTCCTCCCACTCCCTTTCAGATATGTCAACAGAATTTATAGTTTTCAGTTTATGTTGACTCTGTTATACTTTGTTATTTTCAAGTTTTATTTTTTCTTTATGATAATTTTTTTTTGTTTTTTACATGTTCGAAATAAACTATCTATCTATCTATCTATCTATCTTTCTTAGCAAGTCTTTTGCCTAGTTAAATAAAGGTTTGATGATGATGATGATGATGATGATGGTGGTGGTGCTGGTGGTGATGATGGAAGTATTGAAAACATATAACTGAGACTGAGACTAAGTCCAGACTGGTCTTTTTTCAGCTACCCTGCCTTCCTGAGGAGCGTTGGCCTGGCCCCCACAACGGTGTCCCTGTATGTGGGCCAGGCCATCTCCTTCATGGAGTTTTTCTTTGATACCCCTCCCAAGCACTGTCGGCTGACCCAGGGGCAGCTGACAGTGCTAACCAGGGAGCTCAAAAAGCTCTACCGGGACCTGGGCAGGACAATACAGGGGCACCAGTCCCTTGTTAAACAGTCCAAACAGGAGAGGCTGGTGTCCCAGGAGGACCTGGCCCGGTGCAGGATCCTGGCCAGGGCCAAGATCCCCGAGCTCCTGGGTGAGTCTGTACTGCCTCTCTCTCTCTCTCTCTCTCTCTCTCTCTCTCTCTCTCTCTCTCTCACACACACACACACACACCTTTTTTTCAGTGTCTAAAAGCTTCAAGTGTAACTGTTGTCTTCTCTCTTTGACTCTCATTACAGAGGACATAAAGAACGCCCCTGCCAGGCACCCAAAGACCCGGTACAGGTTCTTTAGGTTCCTGGCAGCCTACTTTGGGGTTATTTATGGCCACAGGAGCGGCGTCCTCACCAAAATGAGGGTCAAGGAGGTGAAGGACGCCATCGGCGATGACAAAAGGGGCTACTTGATCAATGTAAGTATCGTTTTAATCTCTTTCCCAATATTTAGTTAGTCAGTTTGTGTTTCTCCTCCACACTTACCAATCGGTCATATACGTTGTCTTCTGCAGGTGATGGAACACAAAATGGTGAGGAAGTTCGGGGTGGCACAGATCTATTTGGAGCCGGAGGAGTACGCCTGGTGCACAGAGTGGCTCCGGCTCCGCAAAAGAGCTGTGCCAACCAATCCGTACTTTTTCTCCTCTCTTGGCCGTGGCGAGGCCAAAGATTTGATAAAGTATTTTAGGTCTGCTTGGAAGGAGATGGGCCTGGAGGGAGCGCCCACTTTTATGGACCTCCGGTCGGCGGTGGCGACCTATGTGGGTATCAAAAACACGTCCTGAGGAAATTGGTCAATTTGATGCACTTAATGCCTCCTTTTCTGTTTTTGTAGAACTTCGAGTCCAATGATGCGGAGGTGCGGCGGAATGTGGCGACATTTATGTGCCACAATGTCGCCACACAAGAGAAATTTTATGCCCTGAACAACACCCTCACTAGGGCCAAGCAGATGAGATAGCTGTATGTCTGTCTCTCCCTAAAAAGCGGACAAACAGCTCTCTCATCTGCTTCTGCAGAACCCGCCACCTCCACAACTGAGCCCTCCACCGCTGCTGCTGCCACCACCTCCAGGATGTCTCAGCAGGAGCCTGAGATGGAGGAGACAATAGTAAGTTAAAACCTTGCAATTGCTATCACACCACAGTCCAAATTCAGTAAGCTCATGCATACCTGTTCTTCATTCTGAAGGCAACGCCAAGGAAGAAAAGACCTTCTGCACGCCAAGCAATGGCAAACCAAGTTAAGAGAAGGCTTGGGCTTTCCCCTAAAAAGAGATACCCAAGGAGGGCGAAGTAAATGTTTGTTTGTAAAAAAAAAAAAAAAGTGCTTGTTTGTTGCACACACAAAAAAAACCAACTTTCGTTATTCATGTTCCATTGTTTGTTTGTAAAAAAAAAAAAAAAGTGCTTGTTTGTTGCACACACAAAAAAAACCACCTTTCTTTATTCATGTTCCATTGTTTGTTTGTAAAAAAAAAAAGTGCTTGTTGCACACACAAAAAAAAATTGTTTATTGTTTTGTTCTTTTGTTCCAAGTTTGTGTTCAATTGTTTTTCCTCCACATGGGCACTGCCTTGACGTGGCGTGGGGGCTTAAAGCCTGTGTGATATCAGGGCCTCTGGAGAGGCTCTAAGATCACACATGCTAACCAAAGTGCCCCCAAACACAACTTCCCTCCTTTCCAGGTTTCCAGGTGTATGTCTGTTCCTGTCTAATAAGGTGTACATGTCAACAGAGTAGCATTTAAAAGTAGTAGTTTTAACAGTTGAAAACCGCTCGCTTAAAGTCATGACAAACCAAACTAACTTCCGGGTTTGTCGATATATGTACTTTATTTGTATAGGAGCTCGAGTGGACAGTACGAGTTACATGGAGGTTCTGCTCGTTATTCTTTCTGTCAGAAATAAACGGAGATCGTCTCCAAAAAGGTCCCAGTGTCACAGCATCATTCACACCAACACAACGCAGAAGCACACCGGTCACATCTGGATGCCCTGGTCGTGATTAAAGTTTATTTTAACTTCTTCGAGTGAAATGTACACCGATGGAAAAATGAAGTGAAAACACTGGTAATTAAAAGCAAGAGGATACTTTATTTTCTTTGGTCTAAAGTGCAAAACAAATAGTGAAAAACATTTAAAAAAAATATACAATAATAATATAATGTACATATGTGTCATGTTATTATGCAATTTTGAACTTTTAAAAGTTGTTTTTATTGCATTTATTGTTGAAAACGAAAATGTTATTACATAGAAGTAAACATGTGTAACGGGGTGAAGAAGTAGTGTAATTCCACTTGTCATACAAACTCATCACACGACACAGAAACTTGTTTGTCCTATGGTAAGTAAACGCAGCACCCCCGTGGATTACGACGGCTACATCGGGGTTAGCAGTCGGACCTCGCTGTTTCCCTGGTAAGTACGTGAGCTCTGAGCGCCGCCATTTTTTATATTAATTACTTTAACTTTAATACGAAGGGGCCGTTTAAGTTGTATTTTTTTAAGCATATAGCTCCCGAAACGTCAAACATGTCCTTGGTCATGAAAAGTCGACGGTGTTTTTGTTTTTGTTAACGAAATGGCACGTTAGCTAGAAGAGAAAATACATTTAATAAATGTGAAGAGTAGATAACAAATATGTGTATTTCAACGGTATCTCTCTCTCTCTTTCTCTCTGAACGGATAAATAAAAGAAGCGTACAAACTTCTTGGTTACAGAAACATGGCGTATTTATTTAATGAGGTTAGCGCATGTCGACGGTCTGGTCTGAAGGGGGGGGGGGGTCCAATTGTGTGTGTGTGGGGGGGGGGGGGGCTTGCAGCTTTGATTTGAATTCTAATAATTCCTTGTTCATCCAGATTCAGCATCCAAAGCACTAAAAAAATGAATTACTGAATATAAATCACTACTAGTTTCCAATAATATATGAATTACTGATGTGGTCCTTTTTATGCAGGTGTCAACAGTCAGGCATGGCTACAAACTACCCCGCAATGCCAGGCATGTTAATTTGTTTGCTGTACTACTGTGCTTTCTAAAATTAATTTCACCAAATAGAGGTTACACTTTCTAAAATTGTTCATCCCTAATCTACAGAAGTAGAAATCAGGATGGACACTGTGCCATCGGAGCAAGCTGCAAGGCAAGTGCAGGTTCTACTTTCTATATATATAAATATTTCAAATAGTATGATGAAGTGATGTGTGTAGTATATGAGTGAAGAAAATAAACTGGTTTTGTTTCCTTTTTAGAACGGGAGTGTGATTTGGACCAATGGACCTCGGGGGTTCGGAGCAAGTTCCTCCGCAAGCTGCACCTGCAAGGCAAGTGCAGGTTCTACTTTCTATATATATAAATATTTCAAATAGTATGATGAAGTGATGTGTGTAGTATATGAGTGAAGAAAATAAACTGGTTTTGTTTCCTTTTTAGAACGGGAGTGTGATTTGGACCAATGGACCTCGGGGGTTCGGAGCAAGTTCCTCCGCAAGCTGCACCTGCAAGGCAAGTGCAGGTTCTACTTTCTATATATATACATATTTCAAATAGTATGATGAAGTGATGTGTGTAGTATATGAGTGAAGAAAATAAACTGGTTTTGTTTCCTTTTTAGAACGGGAGTGCGATTTGGACCAATGGACCTGTGGGTTCCGGACCAAGTTTCTCCACGAGCTGCACCTGCAAGGCAAGTGCAGGTTCTACTTTCTATATATATAAATATTTCAAATAGTATGATGAAGTGATGTGTAGGGATGGGAATTGATAAGATTTTTCCGATTCCGATTCCATTATCGATATTGCTTATCGATTCGATTCTTTATCGATTCTCTTATCGATTCTAATTTGGGGAAAAAGAACAAACATTTTGATTGGCATCAAGTTTGTTTAATAAGAACTCACAACAGCTGTGAGCAGCTGGAGCGAGCGCTGTCAGCCTCCGAGCTAGCCAGGCTCTCTCTCTCCTCACGGTCATCTTCTATATGTAATGCACACGGCATTCGTTTAATAGCATAACGTTAGCGTTGCATGCTTTAAAAAGAAGCAAATAGGCAGTGGGAGCTACTTACCGGAGTTTCCTTCCGTATTAATCGCAGTGGCGATCACAGCTTGGCGACTGCAGCCGCTGCTCCCGGGTTGAGATGCGTCAGTCCGAAGCGTGTCAACACTCGTTCAAAAATATTGCATGCTTTGTGCGCAAATGTTTGTGCATATTGGTCGTATTCCCTCCCGACGCCGTTATCTCCACCTTGCAATGACTGCAAGTCGCTTTGTTGTCATTTTTTCTTGTGAAATGAAGCCACGCTTTAGAGCGTTTGAACCTAGTTGGTGCCATTGTTGTTTACGACTGCAACGCACATGCGAAACCAGCGTAACTGAACCGCGCAGTCGTACTTGCTGAATCGAGCGTGCGTAACATGCGTAAGTTACGTGACGTCATTCGTGCTGGTTGGAATCGATAAGAGAATCGTTAGATAAACTGCCAAACGATTCCATGGAATTGAAACACACGGAACCGGTTCTCTATAGGAACCGGTTCTCGATTCCCATCCCTAGTGATGTGTGTAGTATATGAGTGAAGAAAATAAACTGGTTTTGTTTCCTTTTTAGAACGGGAGTGCGATTTGGACCAATGGACCTCGGGGGTTCGGAGCAAGTTCCTCCGCAAGCTGCACCTGCAAGGCAAGTGCAGGTTCTACTTTCTATATATATACATATTTCAAATGGTATGATGAAGTGATGTGTGTAGTATATCCATCCATCCATCGTCTACCGCTTATCCTGCACTCAGGGTCACGGGGGGGGCTGGAGCCGATCCCAGCTATCATTGGGCGAAGGCAGGGTACACCCTGGACAGGACGCCAGTCTATCACAGGGCCGACATGTAGAGACAAACAACCATTCACGCTCACACTACGGTACGAACCCGGTGAGAACCCACGCTCACACGGGGAGAACATGCAAACTCCACACAGAAGGGCCCGGCCCGGGAGTCGAACCCGCGACCCTCTCGCTGTGAGGCGAGAGTGCTACCCACTACACCACCGTGGAGCCCCGTGTGTAGTATATGAGTGAAGAAAATAAACTGGTTTTGTTTCCTTTTTAGAACGGGTTCGGAGCAAGTTCCTCCGCAAGCTGCACCTGCAAGGCAAGTGCAGGTTCTACTTTCTATATATAAACATATTTCAAATAGTATGATGAAGTGATGTGTGTAGTATATGAGTGAAGAAAATAAACTGGTTTTGTTTCCTTTTTAGAACGGGTTCGGAGCAAGTTCCTCCGCAAGCTGCACCTGCAAGGCAAGTGCAGGTTCTACTTTCTATATATATACATATTTCAAATAGTATGATGAAGTGATGTGTGTAGTATATGAGTGAAGAAAATAAACTAGTTTTGTTTCCTTTTTAGAACGGGAGTGCGATTTGGACCACACGACCTGGGGGTTTTGGGAGTGTGCCTGACAATTATGGCAGGTGTTTTTTGCGTGTACCTGATAATAATGACCATTCTGCACATAAACAAGATAGTGTAAATATTCAAAATTTCCAGAGTTCCGGAAAATGTGACATGTTTGTGTTAAATAAAAGAGATAAAAACAGCAAAATTGATGAGTTTATTTTTTATTCCATGAATGTGTGCTGCAAAATAACTGTAAAATAAATGCTTTCATCCCCCTTCCTGTACGGAGCTAGGGGGCACCAAAGTTTGAGATTTTATCCTCATTAAGTGGTGTAAAGGCTGAAAGGGATCCTTCTTCATAGAAGCCTATTCATCTGAAATCTTGGCGCTAATGTAAACATTACTTTCCCATCATTCTCATCTCAAAGGTCGACAATGTGCAGCCGGCTGGGGACGAACCCACCATGGGTTCAGATGTGTGTGTGTGTGTGTGTGTGTGTGTGTGTGTGAGAGGGACCGGGATGACTGTATTATTAATCCCTCTGCCAGGCGAGCCAATTTCTGATATATCCAGGTTTCCAGGTGTTCCTGTTCCTGTCATTCGTGCTCTATGTTAACCCTTGTGTGGTGTTCATACTTCCGTTACACAGCCAATGTTCACGGGTCTGGTGGACCCACTGTAGTATCAGCTCTTAAAATCAATACAGCCATAAAAAAATAAGTAAAAATACTTAACAGATGTTTACTTTATCTCAATTACAACCAATATAGATGGCTAATATGGGACATATTTGATATTTACCTCTGTTAGATCACATTTATAAAGTGTGTGTGTGTGTTGTATATGACTTTCTTGCATTTGATGCATATATACTGTGTCATCCTGTCGTACTGTGGCTACCCTTTTGGGGGAGGCTGATCCTAATCCTGATTTTCCAACTCACTGTCAGTCTCTGAATGGTGAGAAATGTGATACTGAAATTAATAGTAGCGCAGTCATGGCGCCGCCGTGGCCACGCCCCTAGACTTTTGGAGCATCTTTGACTAACTTTTTGTCCTTAAGGCCTTTCCAACAACATATCAAATTTTGGAATCGATCAGATCAACCGTATAGTCAGTTTTCTGAATGGCCAAAAACAGCCAAAAACGGCCAAAAATGGCACTTTTTGGAAATTTGTGCCAGCGCCAAACATTACCCAATTTTGATGAAACTTGACAGGTCTGTTCTTTAAAGCTATGGCAACATAGGTTTCGAGTTTCGTAATTTTTGGGGCAAAGGTTATAGAGTTATGCTAATTGCATTTTGGTAGCCCCACCCTCTAATGTTCATTGGCCGATATCTTCTGATAACATGCATACTTTCGAAACCACCCCCTCAGCTAGGTCTAAAGAGTATGTGAACCAAATTTCGTCCAAATCGGACCAACGGTTTCCGAGAAATGCGCAACTTCCTGTTTTTCATAAAATCCAAGATGGCAGAAAATTTCGGGAGGCGGACTTTGGTACTCCAAGAGGATTTTTTGTAGAGGACACTTGTTTGCACATGTGTGCAAAGTTTCATGTCAATCGGAGTTACGGTGCGGCGGGGCTGGCGATTCTCCACTCTAGGTGGCGCTAGCGAGCAACTTTTTCGTGGCCGAATGCTAAGACGCCAAATTCTCAAATTTTTCGCCAGACCCTATAGACACTCCAATTTTCGTTAGTTTTTTTTCACGCTCAGGCCCCCAAAACGCAGGTCGAACTCGTAAAAGAATAATAAACATTCGAAAAACAATAGGGCTTCCGAAAAACAATAGGGCTTCGCAGCCCGACGTTGTCGGCGCTCGGGTCCTAATAAACACTACAGAAACAATAGGGCTTTGCAGCCCGACGTTGTCGGCGCTCGGGCCCTAATGACAAGGTCTAAGCCTAACTTCCTAAACTAACAAAAACAGGAGAAAAAGGGGAATGAAAATAAATGGCAGTTACACCCTTACTGCTTCCTACCAAAATAAACATTAAAGGCAAAAATGTAAATAACTTACAATGGTGCCGAAGCACTGATCCTGATCACATCCAGAATCTTTTTCAAGATCGAGATGCTCATCACACACATAATCTCAGAGGAATCAACAAACTATATCAACCAAAAGTAAGGACAACCCTTAAATCTATGTGCATTTCAGTTAAAGGAGTCATATTGTGGAACAGCCTAAGTGAGGAAATAAAAACATGTACAAATCTTAGTCAATTTAAAAAAATGTTTAAAAAATACATAATGAGTAAGTATCAGGAAAAGATTTGAGAGCGTGATGCCCTCATAAACAGGCACATGCACACTGCATGTGTATGGGTATGTGTGATAAACCAATTTGATAACTGTATTCATAATGTAGAAATATTGTATTTATTACTTTGTATTTGTGTGTAGTGGATTTCATATGTACATTTAACTGTACAGGTACAAATGAATGAATATTGTAAATATAAATGTATGCGCAATTGTGAACAGTGAGCCAGTGGAGCTACACACTTGAGTTCTGTTTACTGTTTATCATGTATTTTCATGGGGCAGAGGGGTGTATGGTCAGAGTGTTTGGGGCCTGTCTTTGTCTTGTGTTTCTGTTTATTGTATGTTTTGTATAGTGTGGTGTGAGTGGGGGTTTGGAATCGAATAAGCGCAAGCTTCTTCCATCTCCCTTTCAAGTGACATGATTGTTATTGACCGTGAGTGTTATTCCTTTTTTCCCTTGAAACAAACAAACAAACAGCAAAAAGGGTCAGCTAACTAACACACAACCAATAACCAAACACGACTAGCAGGGGAACTAGACACCATTCAAAGTACACTCAGATCAACAGCACGAGGAGGAAAGCACGAGAAGCACAGTGAAAGCCCTCGTATGTTGTCTGAAGAGCACTGCCTTTTCAAACTGGGCCGCTCGCCAGGCTCATCGGCTGCAGCTGCGGAGAACCAATGGCTGGCGGCAGGAGGCGGGACCTGTAAATCAAGCAGAGCTGGACAACAAAAACAGGAGCGCTCACTCGGGCCTAAATGCGAAATCTATCGGCTGGGGGCCGTAACACCCCCCTTCCTAAAAGGAACATCTACCACAAAAAGTTTGCTCAGGACTGGGAGACACGAGAAAGAGCGTCGGCCATAACATTTTCAGTTCCCTTTTTGTGACGGATTTCTAAGTTGAAACCCTGCACTAACAGAGACCACCTCATCAAACGCTGGTTCGCATTCCGCATCTGGTTCAGGAAAACGAGCGGGTTGTGGTCGGTAAAAACTAAAACAGGTAAAGAACTGGAACCAAGATACACCTCGAAATACTGTAACGCCAGCAGCAGCGAGAGAGCCTCCTTCTCTGTGGTGCTGTAGTTAAGTTGGGGAACACTGAACTTTTTGGAAAAATAACAAATGGGGTGAACGATCCCTTTCTCATCCTCCTGCAGCAACACAGCTCCGGCCCCACTGGCGCTGGCATCCACCTCCAACTTAAACGGGGGAGTGAAGTTTGGGGCTGCCAGGACAGGTGTGCTGCAGAGGAGAGCTTTACAGGAACGAAAAGCGACATCACAGGCATTGGTCCAAACAAATGTTTTTTTAACACTAGTCAGACTTGTGAGAGGGGCGGCTACATCAGCAAAGTTTCGGCAGAAACTCCGGTAATACCCCGCCATGCCCAGAAAGCGGCGGAGCTCACGCCTGGTTTTGGGGACGGGATAATCCAGGATGGCCTGGACTTTGGCCTGGACAGGGCGCACTTGGCCTTGGCCCACCTGTTTGCCAAGGTAAGTGACGGTGGCCTTACCAAACTCACATTTTGCCAGGTTAAGGGTAAGGTTGGCCTCTCTCAACCTATCAAAAATCACTTCGAGAGTTTTTATATGCTTTGACCATGACTCAGAATATGCAACAACATCATCTAAATAAACTTCACAATTATTCACATCGGATAAGACGATGTGCATCAGACGCTGGAATGTGGCAGGTGCGTTTCGGAGACCAAACGGCATAACAGTGTACTGCAAGAAACTGTCAGGCGTGACAAAAGCTGACATCTCGGAAGCACGTGGTGTTAATGGGATTTGCCAGTATCCCTTCAGGAGGTCAAGTTTAGTCACAAATTTTACCGAACTGACTCTGTCAACACAGTCTTCCATGCGGGGAAGAGGATAGGAGTCTGGCTTGGTGACATTATTCACTTTTCTAAAATCTGTACAGAACTGTGATGTCTGATCAGGTTTGCGAACAAGCAGACAGGGGGAACTCCATGCGCTGGAGCTGGGCACAGCTAAACCATTCTCCAATTGATAGTCAACCTCCTTTTTGAAGAGGGAGCGCTTGGTGGGGTTGACACGGTAGGCACGTTGCTTGATTGTGGGGTGGTGACCGACATCAATATCATGAGATAGAACAGTAGTGCAGGTAGGAGTGTCGGAAGATAGAGTGAGGTGGCTGTCAATCAGTTTAACAATGTCAGCTTGGGCGGGACCATCTCGATCAGGGATGCCAGGGTGAAATTGGACAGGGGGCCAGATTTTTTTCAATTGAGACCTCAGGGGGCCGGATTACACTTTCGGACTGAAAAGGCAAACATTGACTCAACACATGGATAGGTAGGCTATTTGAAATTATTCATGAAGGCCTACACATCAAAAAGAAATTGCATTGGCACCAAAATAGCCTCACAATGAGGCCTAAATTACATACATTACAAAGGAAGATGATTGACAGGCGCTCTCCTTCATACAATCACGTGCACACTTCATGGCTGCACCTGATTGGACGATCGCTTTCACTGCTGCGCTGTCTGCTCCCGGATTTCAAACCGACCAACATGGCGGCTCGTTTGGAAACTTTCTCTTATTTTACGACAATAGTTCACCGAAAGGTGTTTCTGAAAACATTTTATGCGAGAAATAAGCTATGCAGTTGCTGAATCTGTCTTTATTTTAGATGGACAACATTCAGTTTAAAAGAGTTTCGAGAGCTTGTGGGAGGCAGCGGCGCACCGTCTCTCCACGCTCGCCGTGAGTCGAATGCATTGCAGGGCATACCGTAAATCCTTTAATATAGCCTCAGCCAAAATCTTCACGACGCGAACCTGACAATGAATGGGAAGGGTGGAAATAACGCTGCCTGTCGACACTTGCCCCGTCCAATGTTAGAGACCGGCCGGTAATAGAATACAGGCCAGTATTAGAGGACTTACAGTATATATTTAAAAAAAAACAAATAGATAAAATAATAACAAAAAAAATATTCTCCCCTTATCACCCGCGGGCCGGATGTGACGTACAGTCGGGCCGGGTCCGGCCCGCGGGCCGTAACCCTGTCATCCCTGATCTAGATGCTGCAAATGAACAGAGATGTTTTGCAACATTTCAGAATTTTGCAGACTTGAACACGAGGAGCTATTTCCACAGAGACCATCACTTTCTGGCGAATACAGGGGAGGAGTGACAGAGGTGACGGTGGCTACGCTACGTGCATCGCCGCGAGTGACATATGGTTTCAGCATATTCACATGACTTACTCGAGTTTTTCGCTTGCAGTCAGGAGTGGCGACAACAAAATCAGTTTCACATAACTGCTTCTCAATCACATAAGGGCCAGAAAACTTTGCTTGAAAAGAAGAAGTGGGGAGTGGGAGAAGAACGAGCTCTCTGTCACAAACCTCAAAAACTCGCTTCACAGACTTTTTATCAAATTTTCCTTTCATTTTTTCCTGAGAAACCCCCAGAGAGCAGCGTACAGCTTCGCGTGCTGTGTGCAACCTCTCCCTGAATTTACTCACGTAGTCAAGCACGTTAGAGCTGGGGTTAGCTGTGTCAGACAGGAACTTCTCACGGAGCATACAGAGGGGACCACGCACTGCGTGACCAAATACTAATTCAGCAGGGCTGAAACCAGTGGACTCCTGCACGGTTTCCCTTGCAGCTAAGAGCAGAAAAGGCAGACCCTCGTCCCAATCTTTCCCCGTTTCGAAGCAGTACTTTTTCATCATGGATTTTAGCATCTGATGAAAACGCTCGAGTGCGCCTTGGGATTGGGGGTGATAGGCGCTGGACGTTCTGTGGCGGATGGACAGTGATGAAAGGACTTGAGCAAACAGTTTGGATGTAAAATGTGTGCCTTGGTCAGTTTGGACATACTTTGGCAGACCGAAAGTGGAAAAGAAATTCATAAGTACTTTGACAACGGCTATGGCTTTTTTTTTTTTTTTTGGCATCACATGACTAAATAACCTAATACTGAATACTGCAGCACCCTGCCTTCGCCCAATGACAGCTGGGATTGGCTCCAGCCCCCCCACGACCCTGAATACAGGATAAGCGGTAGACAATGGATGGATGGATGAATACTGCAGCATTTAGAAGACACAGGCTATCACAGGATATCAGACATTAGTGACGACTAATTAGCACAATACTCCACCATGTATTGCGCCGCAATAAGCCAACGAGCATGCCGCCGTTGTGGCGGCTCTCATGAACACCCGTGTTGCGGTTCCCGACACATAAACAGACCGCCGACAGACGCGGTACAACTTTCCCCCATTTAGCTGCTCCCTTAAACTATAACGTGGAAGTACTAAATACACTCAATGAACGAACAGAAACACTCACTTACATTCTGCAATGACGCACACTGGCACTTCAGTGCCGCACAGCGAAGTCTAGCGAGTGACTGACGGGAGATAAACTAGCCGGGAGATCATATCGCTGCTCGTACTACACTCCCCATAATGCTTTGCGCTCTTAAAGTAATACAATCGCTCACCAAAAGATTATTAAGACACAGAATCATCCATAATAAACATAACATAACAACATCTGGAGCCTTTCTAACAACTGTGACATCATGAATGTTTATTGTACCTTGCCGCGTTTTTGAAACAGTACTGCTCCAGTAATTTCCATCCACGGAAACCGCAAGCATATCCGGGCTGCACGCTTGACAGGTGAAGGGCTCCCCCTTGCAGAGGCTGTCCACCTCATATCTCAAAGCCTCCCACTCGAAGAAGCTTTTGAGGAAGCTATCGCTGGAGATTTTCCCAGTCTATCACAAAAACGACATCTTGATCAAATGATATTTATAAACTAAAATAGAAGGACACAGCTTTTGCATAACTTCAATAATCACACGGCCAAAGCGGACAGTTCGCTGATCAAGCATTTTTAAAAATGCCTGACAGGACAGTCCAGGTGCAGCCATTTTAATTTCTTCATACGAGAAGAAAACATCAATGGCATAGATTGTGGCAAAGTGAAGGGTTGCTGGCCAGTAATCACTCTTTACAACATCCTCAACTCCAGCAGTCCATGTGGCTTTGCATGCACTGCAAGCCAACTCTGGCATGCTGAGCTCGTCGGCCTTGAAAAAAACAAAACAAACACTGTAATGTCAATTTTCACACACTTAATTATATAAATGTTTTTTAAAGAATATGTTATGCATTTCTCATTAATGTAACGTTATGCATATCCTTATGAGGCTGGGGGCTGGGCAGGAAAAAATACACATGCATCTAAAAAAAGAAAATCATGGAAAATGCCATGCCTTGTTCTGTTTTAATTTAGATGAGTACAACAAACAGGTCATGAAAACCAAAAATGTAGTACCTCACAATATTAGAATGTTACATAGACCAATCAAAATAAAAGGATTGATCATACAGAAATGTCAATGTTATGAAAAGTACTGTATGTTTATTCTAAATTCATTATGTGTAATGAATCTGGAATTCATGCTTCACTTTTAGAATTACATCACAGAAAATAAAACTTTCAAATTATATTTAAATTTTTTGAAATGCAATCGATGTAGCAAAAAATGAAAGCGGTCTGACAAATTTGGTTTTCCTCACTATTGAAATGTGTCATTTCTAGAATCAAAGTGTTTTCGGAGCATTTAGTTGTTGTGCAGATGCTTTTAGCCTTACTCAGTACTCATGTTAAGATATCATACAAAGCAATTACAAACATTTGGGAGTTTGTGAGATGGGATAGATATTATTAAGAACAAACTTTAAAAAAAGTTTCACATTCTTACCATTCTTTGTGATCACAGCCACAGCCTTTCCTGATTTGAGACTCAATGAGTCTGTTGAACAACCACATATTTTTTCTGAGATCTCCACAGGTACGTAACGTACTGAAAAAAGAAAATGTTGATTAAGAATCATTTTTATCGAATGGGATATACAACATTGTAAAGTGACAGATTTCTGACTAAAAAAGACTGAACTTTACTGAAGAATGTGAAGCATTGCTGATAAGTATTAAAGTGAACATGAAGAAGCTAACATTTTCAGTCCAGCGAGAAAATATATTTTGTGACAAAACAGAACTTACCACAGGGAGAAAGGGCCTTATTCAGCACATACGTTATGTGGGGCAATGGCTGGAAAAATCCCAAAGTGCTGCCATCTCTGTTGTGGAGGGGGTGTCTGGTGTGCATGCTGACATCACACTCGGCACAGAAGAAGGGGCGTGGACGGCAATCACGGCAGCGGACAACAGCGGAATTGCTTGAACACTGTTCCACATTTTCTAGTGCTCCTGCGGTGTTAACCAGCTGTGGTCTTGCTGCCCTCCAGCTTTCTGAAAAGATGCTTTTTCTGGTGCTCCAGTTTGTAGAAGCCAGAAGAGCTCTTGGGGTTGGTGCTTCCATCTCATCTCCTGTGGCATCACACAATGATAGCTGGAGGTCTTGTAAAAACCCCTCTATTAAAATGGTATATATATATATATATATATATATATATATATATATATATTAAGTTTGATACCTTGAATTTCAAATACAAAGATAGAGTTTACATTTTAACTCTGTATTACAAACATTGCAGATACAAGTAAAAAATATCTGAACACAATGCTTTGAGCGACTGGATGCAACGTAAAGTACATACCAATAGCATCTGGAGCAAAGACCACATCAGAGCTAGTGCCAGGAGCACTAGTGTCAGGAGCATCAACAGACGGGTGAGTCTTCTGACTGCAGCCAGCTGTGCCAGAATAAAAAACAAACTATTATTCACAGCATTAAAATGGTCTACTTGTCCCAACACTACTTGCACATGATACAGAGTCAATTATGAAATCCTCACCATCAAACATTTATCTAGAGGAGACTATGTGGAAGGGACAAGTGGACTTTTTTTCACACATCATGATGTGGACATGTATTGAACTGTACACACAATGACAGTAAATTAAAATACTGGCAACACAATCAGAACAAACTATTTGAAAGGCAGTCTTGCCAAGAACAATATATATAAAAAACTGACATGGTTGATACACAGCCAAGGACAGAAAGACTGCAGCATGTGATTGAAACTTCTCACCAGAACATCATTGATAACATCTACAGTGCATCAGTGATATCAGTGCACAGATTTAAAAGACAACACACACCACAGTCACGGTCTGTTCCCCCCAGTGTTGCCAGGTGTACGATAATTATCATATTTGTACGATAATTTTTCCCTCTGTACGATCAATAATCCCAAAGGTCAAATATACTATAATTTGACCATTCCGTGAATGTGTGGTTGTAATCGGTTGTAATCAGCCTGTCGCAACTCTGTCTGTCAGAGTTTTTTGGTGAACCCTGAAGGCATCTGCTTTTCTAAATGTGAGCTACGAGTGACGTGTATGCGTTTGCCTCAGAACAAGGGCCATGATTGGCTGAATAGTCTGCTCCGCACGCCCCATGAGTGAGGAAGAGAGAAAAAAAATAAATGAAGAAGAAGCAGAGCCGGTCTGTAAAAAAGAAGCGCTGAAAATTAGTGAACATGTGTTACGTGTCCACAGAAAGAATACTGGTAAAACATAACATAATAAGAGTCAAGACAGGGTGACGGTTTAGGGTTTTATTACCGTTCTCCAGAATAAAACAAAACAAAAAAAAGATGAACAAGGTGGTGATTTATGTAGTTGTAGGGGGTGTATGCTGTGTAAAACAAAACAGAAAATAAACCTAAGACTACCTAACTCAAAAGGAAAGCAAACCTCCTGGCTCCCGACCCTGAACAGAAAACACAATGGAGTTAGGTGAGTCTTCCAGGAAACTATCTTCCCTACACTCCCTGAACCTAACATAAAACCGTGCCAAAAAGACCCGCCACCAATCACCACCCGCTCAGCAATGACAAAGTCAAGGAGTGTTGACAGTGGGCAGCCCGCAAGGACTACACACTAAGAAGGTTTAACCAAAGTTTCAAACGAAAGTTGGGTCCAAACAAAGGACAATGGCGGCGCGTGGCGCCGACGCAGCGCCATTGCGCCCAGCAACGACCATACCCGGCAGAGACAGCAGCCCGCACTCGCAGAGAGGCGGTACCGCGAGAGCCGGAAAAAAAGGACCCGCCAGCCCCGGAGACGGCTGTCTTTTATAGACTCCGCCCCGCCATGTAATTAGCCCCATCTCGGGCTTCCTGGGCTGGAGACAGACGTGGGTGACAGAAGATCGACGCACAATATTCCCTCATAATGCAGCGGTTAAGGACTCCAGCAGTATCTGCGTAACACCCCCACCATTAAGAAAATAAATTGGGGGTGAAAAAAAAAAAAAAAAAAATATATATATATATATATATATATATATATATATACATATATGCTATACTATACTAACAGCCAGCCCAGTCACACACGCAGCTGGGCTGAAGGGAACAGAAAGGGTTAACGATTAACCATCCAGCAGCGTCTCCCCCCCCCCAGCTGAGCAGAGGAAACAAAACGCAAAGGTTAACAAGTAAACCAAAAAAACTGTTTACTGTTACACAATAAATTTAAAGTAGGTTTTATCTCTTTAAAAAACATTAACCCACAATTTATTTATTTTTACTCTTTTTTTCACAGGGCAAATAGTAACTTAACATCTGGACAAGGCGTCCGCTACCACATTTTCACGCCCTCGTATGTGTTTAATCTCAATATTGTAACCCTGTAATATGAGGCTCCATCGCATCAAGCGCTGATTTGAGTTGCGCATGCGATCGAGGAACACCAGGGGGTTGTGGTCAGTATAAACCACAACGGGCTCTCCAGCCCCACCGACATAGACTTCAAAGTGCTGGAGAGCCAACACCAGAGCAAGGCCCTCCTTCTCTATCGTTGAGTAGGCACGTTGATGGACATTGAATTTTCGCGAGAAAAAACAGATTGGATGCTCCAACCCCTCGTTATCTTGCTGTAACAAAATGGCTCCCGCGCCAAGGTCACTCGCATCAACAGCAATAGAGAAAGGGCGAGAAAAGTCAGGGGCAGCGAGCACCGGTGCTGTCGTTAACAAGGCTTTGACAGCCTCGAAGGCGGCCTGACTCCGAGGAGTCCATTTAAAGCACACCTTCGAGCTGAGCAAATCAGTGAGGGAAGCGGCAACGGTCGAGAAATGTTTGCAGAATGACCGGTAGTACCCGACCATGCCGAGGAAGCGCCGCAGCTCGCGGCGAGTAGTTGGAACCGGATAAGCCAGCATAGCCTCCACCTTGGCATGAACGGGACGTACCTGCCCCCGCCCAACCACCTTACCTAAATATGTGACAGTGGCCTGAGTGAATTCGCACTTAGCCAAGTTAATGGCTAGATTGGCTTCGGCCAGGCATTCTAGCACTCTAGCAAGGTGAGTAAGATGTTGCTGCCACGTCCATCCATCCATCCATTTTCTACCGCTTATCCTGTATTTAGGGTCACGGGGGGGCTGGAGCCGATCCCAGCTGTCATTGGGCGAAGGCAGGGTACACCCTGGACAGGACGCCAGTCTATCACAGGGAGACATGTAGAGACAAACAACCATTCACGCTCACATTCACACCTACGGGCAATTTAGAGTCACCAATGAACCTATCCCCATCCTGCATGTCTTTGGACTGTGGGAGGAAGCCGGAGAACCCGGAGAGAACCCACGCTTACACGGGGAGAACATGCAAACTCCACACAGAAGGAACCCGGGCCGACCCGGGAATCGAACCCAGGACCCTCTTGCTGTGAGGCGAGAGTGCTACCCACTACACCACCGTGCGTTGCTGCCACGTGGCGCTATATATTAGGAGGTCATCCAAGTATGCCTCACAATTACACATGCCATCAAGAACGTTATTAACCGGCCGTTGAAATGTGGCAGGTGCATTGCGAAGCCCAAATGCCATTACCGTGTACTGTAGGAAATGATCTGGTGTCGCAAAGGCTGAAAGTTCTTTGGCACGGGAGTGGAATTTGCCAGTAGCCTTTCAGCAGATCAATTTTGCTTAAGAACACAGCAGAGCCTAAACGATCAACACAATCATCGATGCGCGGCAAGGGATGACTATCAGGTTTCGTAACGGCATTGACTTTCCTGAAATCAGTGCAAAAACGCACCGACCCATCACTTTTAGGCACCAATAAACACGGACTACACCACGGACTGCAGCTAGATTCTGCAATACCGTTCTCCAACATAAATTTCACCTCCTTCTGAAACAAGCCCCTCTTAAGTGGATTTGCATGATAGGGATGCTGTTTAATAGGGCGCGTTGCACCCACGTCAATGTCGTGAACAATCGCTGTTGTTTGGCGAGGCACATCAGGGAAAAGATCCACATGCAAGTTAATAAATGAGATGAGGTCTTCACTGTGTGACGACCCCAGTGGGTGTGGTTGTTTGTTGCATGTGGTGTTTTCTCTCGCTGTCTCCAATCTCTTTCTAGTAATGGTTAACATGTAACTGGCCAAGTTGCTTGGGTTGTAGCTTTGGTGTGACGGTTCCCCTCCGGGGTTCCGTCTTAAGGGGTGGGTGTGACGACCCCAGTGGGTGTGGTTGTTTGTTGCATGTGGTGTTTCTCTCGCTGTCTCCAATCTCTTTCCACAGGCTTTATGAGTCTCCGGTGTGTGTTTCGGAGGGGGCGGGGCCACGCCGTTAAACACCACGTGGAGAACGCCAGCTCGCTCTCTCGGTCCATTCCCGGCCTGGCGTCCGGCCGTTCACCTGCTGTTCTGCTTATTGGGTTTTAAGGCGCACCCAACATTCACTTATGCAGCCAAGCACCTGCACACACTGCTTATCACAGATATAGAATAGCCTGACGTTGTTTTGGTATTGGTATGGGGGGGTTTGTCAATAAATATAATTGCCGGCAACTTCCCTCTTGTGCTGTTTTGTCAGAGATCTGAGCCAGTTCTGACAACGGTCTGTGGCCGGCAAATGTGACAAAAAAGAACTCAAGTTACACAGCACCTCAGAGTTCTTCATTCTGCCTTCAATTACCTCCACTGAGGGAAGGCGACCCTCATCGTCATTCACTGATTCAGCCACGGCACCCTGCTGATCAGACAGAGTGGCAGCCACGGATCCCAACGGAGCGGCAACTTCAGCACCACAGGCAGTGGACAGCGCCACTCGCGCGTCGGGACCTGTTCGATCACAGTAAAGCTTCAAGCGATTAATGTGACACATTGTGGTTTTCCTTCTACGATCAGGGGTTGCAATGACGTAGTTAAGATTATTCACCTGCCGCACAACCTTGTAAGGACCACTGTAACGAGGCTGTAATGCAGCGCCCATCACGGGAATCAGGACCAACACGCGATCGCCAGGGTGAAATTCACACGCCACAGCGGTTCTGTCAAACCTTTGCTTCATGCGTTTTTGACAGACACCTAGATTTTCCTTGGCTAAATCACATGCACGACAGAGCCGGAAACGCATTTTAGAGACATAATCAGACAGATCGCCATACTCCTTGCTTTCCGTTAGAAACGACTCGTGTAACAATTTCAACGGTCCACGCACTGTGTGCCCGAACACAAGCTCCGACAGACTGAACCCCAGACTCTCTTGTACAACTTCATGTACCGCAAACAGAGCGGCACACCCTCATCCCAGTCTCGCTTGAATTCCAGACAGAAACGTTTAAGCATTGATTTTAGAGTGAGATGGAATCTTTCTAGTGCACCCTGAGTTTGAGGTCGATAAGCTGTGGACTGCACATGTTTAATTGCGAGCTGACGCATCGCCTGCGCAAATACATGGGACATGAAATTACTTCCACGGTCAGTCTGCATGGTCTTCGGAAGGCCAAACATAGAGAAGAAATCAATCAGAGCCTTCACAATGGCTGGAGCCTTAATTTTCCGTAAAGGGACAGCATGAGGGAACCGTGTTAACGTACACATAATTGTGAGTAAATGTTGATTGCCGGACTTCGTCCGAGGCAACGGACCAACACAATCCAAAATTACATGTTCAAACGGCTCGGAGGAGACAGGTATTGGCTGTAAAGGCGCAGGAGGAACGACCTGGTTAGGTTTTCCAATAACCTGACACACATGACACGTACGACAGTATTTTGCAACATCACGGTTAACACCTGGCCAATAAAAATATCGGGTGATACGATCCAGTGTCTTTGTCACACCCAAATGACCAGATAAATGGTGATCATGAGCAACGCTCAATATGTGATCACGATAACACACGGGGACAACCATTTGGTAGAAAACCCTCCACTCATCTCGCGCTGAGGCCATAAGAGGTCTCCATTTGCGCATCAAGACACCCTCTCGCAAAAAGTAGCCGTGAGGAGAATGCTCAATATCTATTTCGGCCACAGCCTCGACAAAGAGCGAAGCGAGAGACGGGTCGTTTCTCTGTTCCTTAATTAAGTGCTCACGACTCACAGACACTTTAGGAACCTTGGACAGTGATTCAGAATCAGCCAGCAAATCACCAACATCGAGTGAGGGTTTTACAAAAAATGTATCGCAAAGACCAAATGATTCATCCTCAACCTGGGTTTCTTTTGCACGCTGTGCTATAGCATGCGTAACGACGCTAGCTTGAAAAACTCCAAGTTTACTACGGGCGAAGGAAACACCATGCCTCCCATAACATCATTGCCCAGCAACACTTGCACATTTTTAATTGGGAGAGTACGACGTACACCCATTTTAAAGTCACCAGCAACTAAATCCGAAACAAGTGCCACTTCATGGAGAGGGACATTCACAAAGCCCATTTCGAAACCTTGCACAAGGATATTCTCGCCAGCATAAGACTTTTCACTAAATGGCAAAACACTCTCCAGGATGAAACTTTGCGAAGCAGTTGTATCCCTAAGTATGTTCACAGGCACACGCACCTCGCGGTTGCCTGTTAAAGCAATGTAGCCCGTTGACACAAACGGAGCAAAGACATCACTCACTCACGTCTTTCCGAGACGTCGGAGGAAATGTGGAAACACAAAGACCTAACTCTGAGCCAGTCTTAGGCGTGAACTTAACCTTATTGTCACGTTTCAATTTAAAACAATTAGCGATAAGATGCCCACGCTTATGACAGTGCCCAAAAACCATTGGATCCTTTAGACGAGTCACACATTTATCATCAGTTTGAGCATGTTCCACTACAGTTTCTTTGGCCATATTAAAGTTCCGTTGCTGACCATAATTCTGAAACTTAACAGGATAAGAGATTGCATCTTTTCTTGCAAGCACATATTCGTCAGCAAGTACAGCAGCGCTAGACGGCGTAAGATCTTTGTGCTCACCAGTGCCGTCGTATAGGGGGGGAAAGGTGATCACAATTCTAAGGGCCCACAGCCCGCTAGGGCCCACACACAGCCCCCAGTAGGTGGCAATGAATGGTTAGAGGGGACCACACCGATATTCTTTCAGGGGGCCCAGAATTCCTAGCAACTCCCCTGGTGCTCACCCACATATGTGGCTATATTTTTAGGTAGGGAATTCCTGAAATCCTCAACAATGAGTAAATCACGGAGACCCTCAAAAGTCGTTACATTCTGTGAATTTAGCCAACGAATACACAGCATCTCTTTCTCTCGAACAAACTCAACATAAGTCATCGATTCACGCTTCTCATAATTCCGAAACTTTTGCCTGTATGCTTCAGGTACAAGCGAATAAATATGCAGCACAGCTTGCTTTACCTTATCATAGTCCGCCGCATCTAACCGGGAAGAAATAGTGACCAATCGGTCAGCCATGGTCGGGATGTGCTCTGACCTCTCCGCAGCTCGCGAGTTCCCGTTACGGAAGCGAGGTGAAGTGGCCAATACCCGGGAGGAAATGGCGAAGTTAAGGGCAGCGAAAGCTGCAGAGGACAGTGATGATTAATAAATTAAAAGAGAAAAAAAAGGGGCTCCCACACCATCCCATCAAATAGTAGCTACACTGGACTTTCTTTTTTTTTTTTTTTTTTTTCTGTTCTCTGTCGATTAGACCCCCTCCAGACTTTGTTACATGATGAGACTCCTGTTCACTCGTGATGAACAAATATGGACACGTGTGCAGACACTCACGTAATCTGTATGCACTGGACTTCAGCTCTCTGTACCACCTACTGCTGTAACATAGTATGTCAAATGTCAAGTGTAAGAAAATGTTAAAATGCAATTGACAAGAAAAGACTATGATGTTGATTTTTTTATTATTATTATTATTATTATTATTATTATTATTATTATTATTATTATTCTTTGTTCTTTTTTACTTTCTATTTTTTATTTTATTTTAATTTAATTTTTTTTCAATTTTATTATTATTATTTTTTTTCTTTCTTTTCCCCCCTGGGTAATGGGGGCGGGACTAGATAAGCCTCGGCTTCTCTCGCTTTCCCTTTCGGCCATGTGTATTCATGTTTACTGTGTGAGCAAGATGTGTGATGATGACTTAATGAACATGCCCGAAATAAACAAATAAATAAAAAATAAATCTTCTAAGGACAACGAGGAATATGCCTGCTGGGCCTTGCCTTGGAATATGCTTTGTAAAGTTATCGGCCACACTTCGCGAGGCCATTTAAGAACTGTAGCAACTCTTTCAAAATGTGCGAAAAACGTATCAACCTCCCTCTCATTAAAGGGCGGAACAAGTTTAATAATACGTGTAACATCAAAACCGACATGTCCGACAGGGATACGAACACCAGACTGAAGAGCTTGGATCTCCAACTCTTTTAAGTGAATAGCCTGTTTCATCTCCAAGTCTTTCATTCTCAGTTCATGCTCTCTGTGCTCTCTATCACGCACTGCTTGTCTTTCAGCCTCTAGCTGTGATTTCTCTCTTTCCCACGCGACCTCTTTTTTGCGAAGCTCTAAATGCTTCCATTCTAAGGCAGTTTTAGTAGGTGTAAAGTCCGGTTTACCAGTATATGGCCGAGCAGGAGTTTCAGGACTTTCTTTTACCAATACCCCCATGTCGCGTAGATCAGCCACTAGTTTTTCCAGGAGATCCGCTTTAACAGGCAAACCACGAACTTCAATTTTAAAGTGGCCAGCAACGCGCACTAGATCATCTCTAGTAATGGACGACAAGCATGCAAAGGAGGAGCCTGCACAAAAGCTTTGAGGTCAAACATAATATGTTGCACAACAACAACAACAACAAAAATTAAAGAAATACTCAACGCGCAAGTGGCAGAAAAAAAAATATCACCGTAGCGCTAATCGTACTTCCAACTATCTTACTTGAAACTATCTTCCCTACACTCCCTGAACCGAACATAAAACCGTGCCAAAAAGACCCGCCACCAATCACCACCCGCTCAGCAATGACAAAGATTAATTAAGGAGTGTTGACAGTGGGCAGCCCGCAAGGACTACACACTAAGAAGGTTTAACCAAAGTTTCAAACGAAAGCTGGGTCCAAACAAAGGACAATGGACAATGACGCACAATATTCCCTCATAATGCAGCGGTTAAGGACTCCAGCAGTATCTCCGTAACAACATGTTAGACGCTATTAAACACTAGAGTGACTATAGCGCATCAATAGGCTTGTTATTTTGGTTATGACGGGTGTATGATAGTTTCCCTCAAAATACGATAATTTTATGTCTCTGGTACGATAATCCTACATTTCTCACCTGGCAACACTGGTTCCCCCTTCTGACAAAACCGAAATTGTATAAGCCTGTGTAGTGGTCTAGTATGGCAATTGCGATATTCAATATAATGTCGTTACTTGAAGAAAAATAAGGAAAGAAGATAAATTCCCTTTTCGAATCAGTTATAGACTAGGTCTAGGCTATGTCTAGGCTAGGTCACTGTGCAAAAATACCACAGCCTCCAGTCATTACAACAAGGGAAGGGTGGCAGTAGGGAAGTGGTCTTGACAGAAGGGGTAGGATAAAGAAGTATGTGAAGGCCCACAGATTTTGCCCTGCCCCTCAGTGATCACTTTGTTGAACTTCTGGTGGTAGCATATCACTTCTATATTTAAGTATGTTACAACTTGTAATAATTTAACATAAAAGTGGGGAAACAATGATTAAAGCCATTTTTTTGTGATTTTTCAGACAGAACCGTATTTATTTATACATCTTTTATTCTGCATACATGTTGCTTATGTACAGAGATTATAATTAATATATGTATACTGTCTATGATCAACAACGGTAGGTATACATGTTGTAGGAGTGGAATATAGTGTGGTAGACTTTTGGGTAGGCTGAATGCTTAATGCTTTATGTCCATCAAAGTAGAGTTCTCAACCAGTCGGGTCTAAAATCTAAGCAAGTGACTCGGGTCGGACCTCAGGCTTAATTTTTTTCTGCTCAGTGAAATAAAAATGGATTAATCATCGCTGCGGTTCACCGTTAAGAGAGTCTAGCTGCTGCGTATAACGTGCATCATGGAGAGGGGCGGGGGCAGACCTGACGCCGCTGCGTGCACGCCTTTAGCCTGGAGAACTAGATGGAGTTGGTGAAAAGTAAGGTGAATTCACCGTCGCCTTTTTCTGGTCATGATAATACGTGTATGAGATAAAAAAAAAAGAAGGGGGGGGGGGGGGGGGGGGGCGGCGTCGTCGGGCCGGGTTCGGGCAGATAATCCATGTTGATGTGTCGGGTTACATCGGGTCCGGGCTTTAAAAGCCACGGGCCGGGTCGGGTCGTAATTTTCAGGCCCGTTGAGAACTCATCAAAGCCCCTCTCAGTCATTGATGCCAAGTAGGCATGGCACACCACATTAAAGATTTCAGCATTACCTGATCGAAAACATTTATGAAACGTGATTCTTGTTCATTACGGTCATTATAGTTTTTTGCAAAGCCCTTCAAATAAAATTACACCAAAATAAAGTTGTAGTGTCTTAAATAAATCAGTCGAATGACATTTATATTCTACAGTTCCTATATTGGCTACCAGCTGCATTTGGGCTGATTCTATCAGTTTTGGGGGGGCAGATTTTAGTCCTATTGTTATTTTGTTCTTTTTACTCTCTTAACCATGCATGCATGCTCTTACCTGAAGGGGAAGACTGCAACTGCCGCGAGGGACGCCGGTCCTGGTCGCACACCATGACGTTGTGTATCGTGCATTTCGTTTGATGGCGCACGCACCTTTGAATACAAATCTTTATCTATAAAGATAGGAACATTTTACACTGCGGTACAGAGAGAAACAAATAAATGAGCCTATTATGTATGCTGTCATATCACATCAGTAAGAACATGTTTACAACATGAATTGTTTGGAGTTCACATCGTAGCCTACATACAAAGACAAGTAATTAACATGACAAAACAACAAATCAAGGAAAACAATAAATTAGACACATATAAGCTATGTTACATAAGGGGAACTAATTATTTTGTATTTATTTATTTATAATTTTTAAGTTTTGTTTGGACAGTTGAGTATTATGGGTAATGTAGGCTGGTGCCTTCAGCTACCCAAAACTGACAACAAACGAATTGAAGGGGAAACGCGGAAACAGATGTACGTGGCTCATTCGTCTTGTGTAATTAACAAGGATACACTGCTGTGTTAGTTGCTAGAAACGTCACATGTATTATTGTAAAATCATCGTTAGTCTAAAACCCTAAAAAATGACGGTACTTCCGGGTAATAGGTCCTCCCTATCCAATGGGACAGGTGCTCACGGCGTCTTTCAGCCGTAGTCCCTAGCAACCCGACGTCATTGAAACACCTGTCTGGCCATAAAATCTTCCTAATAACTATCCAATAGGACGGATGCTCACATCGTCCATTAGAGCCGTGGTCGGTTTAATACAGGAGTGAATGGGCTGCTGCAGCAGCCGCTCTGAACGTCAAATATCGTCTCCGTCTGCAGACGACGTCGAAGGGTACTTTTTCCGTCAGTGACTGTCAGTCGCTATTTGACGTTCTGGGAGTGAGACTGTGTTGCGCTGCTGTTATGTCCGAGGAAGATGGATGTCTGACTTTAATATATTTCTCTTCTTCCACACACTGTCAATAGGCGGGCATGGCTGCGTATTAATCCGACGGGGGGCACTCATTTTCGGTCACAGCTCCGTGCACATTCAATCCCCCTCTCTGGATGTCTGACTTTATTTTTTTTCCCCTCTACTTCCACACACTGTCAATAGGCGGGCATGGCTGCGTATTAATCCGACGGACGGCGCTCATTTTCAGTCACAGCACTGTGCACATTCACCCCCCTCTCTGGATGTCTGACTTTAATTTTTTTCTCTTCTTCCACACACTGTAAATAGCCGCGCATGGCTGCAGGTTAATCCGACGGAGAGCACTCATTTGCGGTCACAGCTCCGTGTACATTCACCCCCCTTTCTGGATGTCTGACTTTAATATTTTTCTCTACTTCCACACACTGTCAATAGGCGGGCATGGCTGCGTGTTAATCCGACGGAGGGCACTCATTTTCGGCCACAGCTCCGTGCACATTCACCCCCCTCTCTGGATGTCTGGCTTTAATGTTTTTCTCTACTTCCACACACTGTCAATAGGCGGGCACGGCTGCGTGTTAATCCGATGGAGGGCACTCATTTTCGGCCACAGCTCCATGCACATTCTTTCTTAAGGGAGTCATAGTTACCCCGGTCGTTCCCGCACGTCCTCGGTATCCATCAGTGGAAACCTGACCGCTGGACGGGGCTGAATCCCCGGGGACCTAGACCGAGACCCGGGTCCCAGGGACATCCTAGACAACATGGGTGCCTGGTTGTAGGCCCACCGGTGCTTCTTCCTTTCGACTCACGAGGAGGCCAACGTCACCATAGAACATGGCTA
This sequence comes from Eutrigla gurnardus, assembly GCF_963514095.1. Classification (NCBI taxonomy): domain Eukaryota; kingdom Metazoa; phylum Chordata; class Actinopteri; order Perciformes; family Triglidae; genus Eutrigla; species Eutrigla gurnardus. The sequence goes on from NC_139927.1 coordinate 723,657, forward strand.
TCCGGCCGCTCCTATTCCGTGTCGTTTATAGTCTTGCGTCGACTGAGGGCTTACCACCTCTTCGTCACCCATAGGTACAACGCGCCCCATAGAACAGCGAACGGCCGTTAAGTCCCGCTCCTACCGGCCAACAATGTCAAGCTTTGGGTTAGGGTTATTGGACCAGATAACCGGTTAACAGCGGGGCCTCTGCCTTTTCAGAGTGCCCATTTATTTATTCCCTTTGAGTTCCATACGTCACAGGCCTTGAAGCACTCACCAGCTCACTGCGGCAGGGGGAAGCGGATTCCATCCGCAATGACTTCCTCCATTGCCAAGGGAGGCCCCCACTTTGAAATGGACTCGACGCAACCCCCGAACGACCACAAGCCTGGTGCTAGATTTGAAGACCTACCAACTGTACCGTCATAGTAGCGTCCCCAGACGCCCACGTCCACCCACCTGTGGCTCACACACCCTTCCCCGAGGGGGGGGATTCCCCACATAGTAATGGACTATGAGAAGCCTTAGGCTGATGCGCTTGGTTGAACCCCAGTGCGTTGGGAGCCCCTACCGCCCGCCGGATGGCAGACGAGTGGCTGGAACCCCCGCACAAAGGGAAGACTAATGCCGGCTCGCACCCAAGAGGTCCCCGTGTCCACCCACCTATGGGTTCATCCCCTCGAAGGAGGGATTCACCATATTGTAGTGCAATCCAGACATCCTCAAGTCTACGTTCCTGACTAACACGGCCCTGGCCACGCAGAGAGAACTGCCGCTCTGACGGTCCAGACCACGGGTTTGGCAAAGTAGCGGGCTTCTACCGCTCAACCATTCGAGTTCGTTGGAAGCCCGAGGCGCCCATATCCACTCACCTGTGGCTCACATCCCCCCCTCGAGGGGGGAATTCCCCACTTTGTAATGGACCATGAGAAGCCCTAGGCTGACCTAATGCAGGCTCGCACCCAAGAGGTCTCCGTGTCCACCCAACTATAGGTTCACCCCCCTGAGGGAGGGATTCACCATATTGTAGTGCAATCCGGACATCCTCAAGTCTACGTTCCTGACTAACACGGCCCTGGCCACGCAGAAAGAACCGCCAGACTGACGGTAACTAACCACGGGTTTGGCAAAGTAGCCGGCTAACACAGCTCAACCATCCGAGTTTCTTTGAATATAAATATTATTGAATATATACATTGGACCAACAGGCCTCTGTGAACACATCCCGCCAGTATTACAACAGATGAGGTCGGGCTATTGTTTAACAGACTTACCGTTGCCAGTCCATGATCTGGTCGAACGGTCCAGGTAGGTAATCCTGTGCACAATGTACTCACCACTGCTTGGTCAGGTGGTCATAAGATTAACCCGTGCACCATTGGGTCTTGTAGCCAACAGTGACTTTGCACCATGCACCCTCCGGCCTCCGGGATCATGCGTTAGACTTACCGTCGCCTGTACCTGCTGGTCGAACGGTCCCAGTGGGCTGTTCCTCGTACCCCAAGACGTCCATTACCATTTAATTGGTTTGTTGCACACAACACCAACCAGCTTACTCCCATGTTCCTAACCAAACTTCTGTGCGCTTTACACACGTCCACCGTCTGGAGCAGGACCCTCCGGCTGAGGAGGGTGGAGAGCGATTTGACTCGAGACTTGCTTGCACCAAGAAGTACCAGGATCCTGTTGTTAGACCCATACCATTTCCCCCTAGCAAGGACGCTTAAGTTCTCAGCACAACCGGGGGATTCAATGAAACCCCTCTGCCTAACGTGAGATGGACACGCGGCAGCCAACCTCTTAGCCAACACCCCTGAGAAGGCTCTCAGGAGCACGGAACCAATCGTGATCGGACGCCACTGGTCTATGCACTTCAACTCGACCGGGTCACTAGACTTGGGGATCAGTGTGGTCCTACTGTCCTTGAGACAGCTGGGGAGCTTGCCACAGTATACAGCGGCGCTACGCTTGACTCCATCCGTGTCCGCTGCCGTTCCAGCTTTCATACGTTTAAGCGTCACCAGCGCTTCCTCCGATGTGATAATCCCCATGAAGGGGGAGTTATCCGCTAAGGGAAGGGCTGTCCCAACCCAGAGAAGCTGCCCTCTGACTCCCATACCAACTTATACGCATTCACAACTTCACTCAAGCCGACCATGCATTGAGTTCTGATTTTGCCATCAAGCACCAACTTGGCTAAGCTGCTGCGGTGATTATAATAAAGCCTCTGCTGGAGCTTGTAAATAGCACGTTTGCCTATCGTGACGCCCACAGGTGCATGCATCCTCTTGGAATTACGTCTGGGTCCAGAGCGACCCGCCAGTTTAACAATAAGTCCTTCGGCATATTAGTATCTTACCCAAGACAACCTGTTTTAAACTTGTCAACAATCAGCCAGCTCTGCATCATCTAACTGAATTTCCCAGGCACCCATAGCCTCATCCACCACAGGGGTAGGTGGAAGCGGAAGTCTTGGGTAAATAGACTGAGCTTGGCACACTGGGGTCGCGGCATTCCGGGCCACTGGCGCGGCGTTCCGGGAGTTTTTTCCTCGACAAAACACAACAACACGGTAATGTCCGGTACTCCAAAAAAAAACTCCTCACTCAAAACTACAATTACGCACAGCGAAGCCGGACTTCTGCTCCGTCCGTAGATCCGTAAAACACTTGGACGCGTTGCGGGGATTCCCGCAGGTAAATAGACACAAGAACCCAGCCGAACTGTCGGGACTCTCACCCTCAGAGCTGGCTGAAAAGCCCTCGGACATCGGTCAAACACCGGCCCGCCCAGCTCCACGCGAGTCCACACAGGCGGACTCTCCGTCGAACGCAAAACGCCAAGACGCGCCGCACGCAAACCAGCCGGGAAACAGACAGCTGAACACGGCCGAACTCGGGCCACTTGTGCCCACAAGGCTGTCTCAAAAGCCCATGCAACTCACTCAAGCACCGGCAAGCCAACGGACGCGCGAACCCAAAATTACGCACCGCGAAGCCGGACTTCTGCTCCGTCCGTACACACGTAAAACACTCGGACGCGTTGCGGGGATTCCCGCAGGTAAATAGACACAAGAACCCAGCCGAACTCTCTGCCCTGATGCCCCCAGACCATGGTGAAAAGCCCGCGGTCCTCACTCAAACACAGGCCCGCCCAGGTCCACAAGAGTCCACACAGGCGGACTCTCCGTCGAACGCGAAACGCTAAGACGCGCCGCACACAAACCAGCCGGGAAACAGACTGCTGAACACGGCCGAACTCGGGCCACTTGTGCCCCCAAGGCTGCGTGAAAAGCCCATGCAGCTCACTCAAGCACCGGCCGGTCCAGGTCCGCGCCACGCCACAATTACGCACAGCGAAGCCGGACTTCTGCTCCGTCCGTACACACGTAAAACACTCGGACGCGTTGCGGGGATTCCCGCAGGTAAATAGACACAAGAACCCAGCCGAGCTCTCTGCCCTGATGCCCCCAGACCATGGTGAAAAGCCCGCGGTCCTCACTAAAACACCGGCCCGCCCAGGGCCACAAGAGTCCGCACCGGAGAACCGGTAATCCCCCCCGAATATAGGCTCAAAACCCCGGCCAAACTCTTGGGCCTGACGGACTCATGGCGAGCTCCAGACGACCCCAGCACCAGGCGGCCCCGTGGACCCACTATTAAGCACCCCTCTGCGGACTAAACACCTCCAGCCGCACCGCTGGGATTTCGCGCATATGGTACTCCACAATGAGTTGTGTTCGTTTATTTTCTAAGTCCTCGCGCATATGGTACTCCAAAAATAAGTTGTGAGATTTTTCCTAAGTCCTCGCGCCAGTGGCGGCGCCAGGGAGGGGCTTGGTTGGGCTATAGCCCCATCAAGAATTGTGTCAGCCCTACCGTTAGCCCTACCATAAAACCACCAAGAAAACAACAACAAAATAACCAAGAAAAGTGCGGAGTTCAACAGCACCACAACGTCACGTCGTAACGGCATTCAGGCAGCTGCGATGACAACTGTCACTGATCTGGGTTCATTAACAGACTGTACTGTCCGTACGTCAACGTCACTCATGTGAGCCGCTTTTAATGTATGCTCGACACAGAGACAGCAGGCTACTAGTTTGTAAGCTACCTGGCTTTAGCAGTTCGCGTTAGCGGCTTATAGTCACTCACGTTAAGTTAACGTTAGTAAGCTGGTCAAAATTGATCATGGATACATTTGTTTTTAAACGTCGTCGGACGGAACAACAGATGGCGGTGGCGGGCGTGTTGGATAAAACTACTGACGCACCGTTGACACCTGCAGGGGAAGATGACCACTCGGGTCCCGGCTGTTAACATAACTATTCACGTTTCGCTGTCTCTCTCTCTCTCTCACTGTGTGCATGTTTATAGCTGTGGGAGGGTGTTATCAGCGGCGCCGCCAGGTTTCAATTTCAATGTACGCACAGAAACACCACAGGGACCACCCCAGCCCAGGCAGACAGGAGGCTCCACACCAAGGTGTAGAGCTCTCCAGCCACCCGGGCCAGGGCCATCCACGGGACAGCACCCCCGACGGTGGACCAGAGACAGCTCCCGGTGCGGTCGGCCCCCAGGAGGAAAACACTGGAAAACCGAGGGGCTAAAACAGTAAAATAAGATAAAAAGATAGAAGCTAAAAACTGAGGGAATAAAAACAGTAAAATGCATCAAAATCTATAAAATAGACCCAATAAATGAAACAATAAAAATAAATAAATAAATATAATATAATATATAAAACAGTAAAACAGGATAAGTTAAAATAAATAATGTAAAATAGAATAATAATAAAAAATGTAAGAAGCATAAAAGGAATTAGAAAGAATAAAACAAGTCAGTTAAAAGCCTGATTAAAAAGGTGGGTCTTGAGCCTCTTTTTAAAAACATCAACATTCTCTGCGGCCCTGAGGTTCTCCGGCAGGCTGTTCCACAATCGGAGGCCATAGAAACTGAACGCCGCCTCCCCGTGTGTTTTAGTTCTTACTTTTGGTATGGTTAAAAGGCCAGCACCGGAGGACCTCAGGGTCCGTGAGGGTTGATAGGGTAAAAGTGTTGCAGATAAATAAGAAGGCCCAAGACCATTAAGACATTTAAAAACTAGTAAAAGAACCTTAAAATCGATCCTGAAACGCACAGGGAGCCAATGCAGCGATTCTAAAACTGGTGTAATGTGTTCCCGCCCTCTGGTCCTCGTCAGCACGCGTGCGGCTGAATTCTGTAATAACTGTAAATTGTATATGTTATTTTTGGGAAGACCAGAGAGCAGGGCATTACAATAATCTAAACGACAAGAGATAAAAGCATGCATCAGCACCTCTGTGCTGGCCTGAGAGAGAAACGGGCGGACTCTGGCTATATTCTTAAGATGGTAAAAACCTATCTTTGTTATGTTTTTGATATGTGGAATAAAAGTAAGCTCAGAGTCAAAAATCACGCCCAGATTTTTCACAGATTTTGCGGGTTTAAAATCCTGTAACTTTGGTAAAAGTTTCTCTCTCTGGCCTTCAGGACCAATGACAAAAACCTCTGTTTTGTCCCGGTTGAGCTGTAGGAAGTTTGCTGCCATCCATGACTTGATGTCTATAATGCAGTTAAAAAGGGCATCAATTGGCCCTGTGTCATCAGGAGACACGGCGATGTACAGTTGCGTATCGTCAGCATAACTATGAAAGCTGATGCCGTGCCTCCTGATGACGCGGCATGTACAGATTAAAAAGAGTTGGACCTAAAATTGACCCTTGGGGAACCCCACACTTTATCTTATGGGTTCCTGAGGAACATGTATCCATACTTACAAAGAAACTTCGATCAGTAAGGTAGGACGTGAACCAGTTAAGAACAGTACCAGAGAAGCCGACCAGGTTCCTCAGTCTATTTAATAAAATGTCATGGTCTACTGTATCGAAGGTGGCGGTTAGATCCAGTAGTACCAAGACTGTGAGTTTATGATTATCTAAATTACACCTGATGTCATTTAAAATCTTTAAAAGTGCTGTCTCTGTACTGTGGTTCCTCCTAAAACCAGACTGATGAGTCTCTAAAATATGGTTTGAGTTTAAAAAATAATTTACTTGATTAAAAACAAGTTTTTCTAAAATTTTACTTAAAAATGGTAAGTTGGATACAGGCCGGTAGTTATTTAAAACATTGGGGTCACTCTTCTTCAGAAGGGGCTTCACCACCGCCGTTTTAAAGGAGGTGGGGAAGACACCCGTCTGAAGAGAGCAATTCACCAGATACAACAGCTGTTCCTCAAAGAATCCATAGAGTTTTTTAAAAAACGGTGTGGGAATTGGATCTGAAAGGCAGGTTGTGGGCTTTACCTGGGAGAAAACTCGACCAAGTGTCCTCGCATCAACCAGGGCAAAACTCTCCAGTGTTTCCTCAGGTAAAAGCAATGATCCAGGTGTTAAAAGCTGTTGGGATAAAAGACTGGATCTGATGTCATTGATTTTTCTTCTGAAGTGGTCTGCAAAGTCCTCACAAAGGGCGTTATCTGGTGTCTTGGAGGATTTTTTTTTATTTGTGTTTGTTAAAAGATCGATGGTGGAGAATAAGAATTTGGGGTTATTTTTATGGTCATTGATTAATTTTTGGAAGTGGGAGATTCTGGCTTGTTTGACTGTGTTATTGTAATTTTTGAGGTGTTGACGTAAAATTTCATAATGGACTGTTAATTTTGTTTTTCTCCACCTCCTTTCTGCACTCCTGCAATCTCTTTTCAGTTGTTTAGTTTCTTCAGTTCTCCACGGGGTTGTAGGTCTTGTTTTAATTGATTTTATAAAAACTGGAGCAACTGAGTCCAGTATCAACTTTATCTTATTATTAAAATTGTCAGTGATAAAATCGCAGGGTGCTGGTAAAATTTCGGCAGGAGTGCTCTGTAAAATCTGGATAAAATTTGCAGCCACTTCAGAAGTTAGGTAGCGTTTCCTCACTGTTCTCACAGGGGCCTCCCGTTGATTAAAACTGGTGATTGTAAAAAACACACAAAAGTGGTCAGATACAGCCAGGTCCACAACAGAGGGCGCACCTCTGGTTATAAGATATAACCAGGTCCAAGGTGCGCCCCCTGTTGTGCGTCGGCTGCGTCACATGTTGCTTAAAATCAAGGCAGTTTAAAAGGTTTAAAAATTCTCTAGACATTGAGTCTGAGGAGATGTCCACGTGTAGATTAAAATCACCGGTTATTAAAATTATGTTAAAAGTGATATGGATAATTGATAAAAGTTCTGAAACTTCACTAATAAAAGAAGTGGAATACTGGGGTGGTCGGTAGACTGTCATACATAGAATCGGTGGGCAGCTAAAAACGAAGGCATGGTACTCAAATGATGAGTAACTGTTAAAAAATACTTCATTAATGTTCAAGGTGTTATTTGTGATTGAAGCAGTACCTCCCCCTCTTCTGCACCCCCTAGTTGAGAATAAAAAGTTAAAATTTGGTGGGGAAGCCTCAGTGAGAACAACAGGTGCATCAGTGCCAAGCCATGTCTCTGTAAGGAGAATGCTGTCCTGGTTATTATCTAAAATGTTTGTTTAAAAGAGAGCGCACGTTCAGCACAGCCATTTTGTGGCTGTGCTGTGCTGAACGTGCGCTCATCACATTTTTTCAGTGGAATGTTAAAAACACATTTTGGTCTAAAAACAGTCCTCGGTTTCAACTGTCTGTGGGAGATTATGGTTGTGATTGTGTGAATACTGTCCTGTGCCACTGGGGTCACTGAGGGAGGGGCGTGTATGATGGAGGTAGGGACGGGTGAAGGTGTGTGTGAGTGAGGTGCAGAGGGCCTGTGTGTGGGTGTAGTGAGTCAGGAGGTGGTTGTGGTGCAGGACTGGACAGTGAGGTCAAT
>NC_139927.1:736496-738996 GCF_963514095.1 Eutrigla gurnardus
TGCCATGCTCGCGTGGAAAGTTCTGCGAGCCTGTCACTCAGGTCGTCATCCCCAATCAAGTTTGTGCCACTCTCAATGGCCCGCTTCCATAGTCCCAGCAGCTCCTTGGCTGGAATAGAGGCCCTGCTCAAGGCTCTGGTATAAGGGTCGTCGGACTCATACAGCCCAATAAGCCGACGTAGTTGGAGTGTGGGGACATGTACTTCGAGCTTCATCATTCCCAGGCCTCCGCTCGATCTCCTGGAGTAGAAGAGGCCATCAGCCGTGGAGGGGGCCAGATGCAACCATCTCTTAACGTGTGAACGAATGACCCTGTCACATTCGTGAAGCACCCCGCTTCCAACACCGCCGTGGTCGGCGAGATAAATCAGCCTTGGGACAGCATACGTGCGTAATACTTCGAGTTTTTGGGACGGTTTGTGCTGGGACCTGCTAATCTTGTCCGTCAAATCCTTTACTGTTTCAGGGAGGGGTGGTTTCACAACCCCCTCCCAGGGGTTGATCTGTACACCCAGGTATCGTTCAGATTCTCCGACTGCTATCATGTGAATAGCATCCCCACCAAGTGACCAACTGGGGCATTTATTAATGTGCCATTTAGGGCCGCTGACCCCTATCATGAAGGCATGGCATTTTGCGGGGTTTACTCTCATGCCGGACATCTCACAAAATTCTTCGAGGATAGTGAGGTTGCGTGCCATCCCCTCCCATGACTCACTTAATAGGACCAGATCATCTGCGAATGCTAGGGAGGAGACGACCGCTTCGTCCGTTTTTACGCCCACTCCGACCCGCTCCAGAGCGTATAGTAGGGGATCAATGGCAAGGTTGAAGAGGAAGGGGGACATCGGGTCTCCCTGTTTGACTCCCCTCTTGAGCTGGACACGCTTGGAGACTCCAACCCCCGTCTCGATCCTAGTGTAGCAGCCCTGATAAGCGTCGCTGACCAGCTGTCTGATACGCACATCCACACCCCGCATCATCATCACTTCGGCAATGTGTTGGTGTCCCACAGTGTCAAAGGCCTTGGCAAAGTCGATAAACGCTACAGCTAGAGGCTCTTTGCGCCTCTTCTTAAGTTTTATAAGCCCGGATAGGATGCTGAGGTTCTCTGCGCAACCTGGGGATTCGATGAAGCCCCTCTGCCTGACGTGTGAGGGGCACGCGGCAGCCAGCCTCTTCACTAACACACCTGAGAACACCCTCAGGAGAACTGGGCCAATTGTGATCGGGCGCCACTGATCGATGCACTTCAATTTTACCGGGTCGCTGGACTTGGGTATTAGAGTGGTCCTGCTGCCTTTGAGACAGCTTGGTAGTCTACCACAGTAGAGGATCGCGTTGAATAGCCTGGCCAATTTGACGCCCTTGGGGTCCCAAAGGAGAACTGCGCCGCGTTTCACTCCGTCCGGGCCTGCCGCCGTGTCCGCTTTCATGCGCTTGAGCGTCCCTAATGCTTCATCTGGAGTGATAATCCCCATAAGAGGGGAGTTATCGGCCGGGGGGAGGACTGCAAATTGACCTAACCCAGAGAAGCTTCCTGCGGAGCCCCAGACCTGGTTGTAAGCCCTGACTACATCGTTCAAGCTGACCATGCACTGGGTTCTAATTTTTCCGTCGAGCACCAGCTTGGCCAGGCTACTGCGGTGGTTGTGGTATAGTCTCTGCTGGAGCTTGTAGATGGCTCTTTTGCCCTTCGCAACACTGCAGGGAGCGTTCCTTTTTCTGGGGCTGTGTCTGGGTCTAGAGCGACTCGCCAATGTGGCAATGATTCCTTTGACATAATCGTTAACACGTTTGAAACTCGTGGTTTTGGGGATAATGCTGCCCGCTATCTCGACATCGTCTAACTGGGATTCCCAAGCACCCAGAGCCTCGTCAGTCAACGGAGGCGGGGGAAGTGAAGGTTTCAGGTCGATGGGCAGCACGACAGACTTTGGAGGAACGGAGCGGGGAGATACAGGCCTTCAGCCATAAGGCAGTAGGAGGCCTGGGACTCATGTCTACACATCCTTGGATCACATGAACCCCCAAGGGGGGACTCACCTCTATGCAATAGACATGGGAACCCCGGCCAATATTATGGGTCGATCCCCTGCACAGTGGGGGCCCCTAACGTCCGCGTGGTGGCAGACGAAAGGCTAGAACCCCCTTACGAAGGGACCACTAACGCTCAGCATACCGAATTAATGGCCCTGGCCCGCGGAGAGCGCTGCCGACTAGACGGCGCTGACCACGGGTTTGGCAGAATGCAGGCTCGCACACAAGGGGCACCCACATACGCACAGACATGGATTCTCCCCAACCCCGAAGAGAGGGGGGCTCACCATGCCGTGACGCACATGAGTGTTCCCAAGTCTACTCTCCTGACTAGAACGGCCCTGGCCCGCGGAGAGCGCCGCTGAAGCGGGACTAACAACGGGTTTGGCAGAGTAACGGGTTTGGACCGCACGATCATCCGATTTTGGGGAGATTACAGGTCACGTTAGCCATCCTTGAG
>NC_139927.1:743996-746496 GCF_963514095.1 Eutrigla gurnardus
GGCCCAATTTTACAAGCCAGTCATTGCTGACCTTATCATTTTGGAAGACCTCCACTCCCAGTCCTTGGGTGGCCAGGCGGCTCCATTTGGCAAATTCCCGGACTTGCCATGCTTGCGTGGAGAGTTCTGCAAGCCTGCCGCCCAAGTCGTCATTCCCGGTCAAATTCGAGCCACTCTCCGTGGCCCGCTTCCACAGTCCCAGCAACTCTTTGACTGGAACAGACGCCCTGCTCAGTGTTCTTGTGTAGGGGTCGTCAGACTCATACAACCCAATGAGCCGACGTAGTTGGAGTGTGGGGACATGTACCTCCAACTTCATGATTCCCAGGCCTCCACTCGCTCTCCTGGAGTAAAAGAGGCCATCAGCCGTGGACGGGGCCAGATGCAACCATTTCTTGATGTGCGACCGAATGACCCTGTCACATTCGTGCAGCACCCCTTTTCCAACTCCACCGTGGTCGGCGAGATAGATCAGCCTTGGGACTGCGTACAACCGTAGTACTTCCAGTTTTTGGGACGGTTTGAGCTGGGACCTGGAGATCTTGTCCGTCAAGTCCTTCACTGTTTCGGGGAGGGGCGGTTTCACAACCCCCTCCCAGGGGTTAATCTGAACACCCAGGTACCGTTCAGATTCCCCAACGGCTATCATATGGATCGCATCACCCCCAAGTGACCAGCTTGGACATTTGTTGATGTGCCATTTAGGGCCGCTTACCCCTATCATAAACGCATGGCATTTTGCAGGGTTCACTCTCATGCCGGACATCTCGCAGAACTCTTCAAGGATCGAGAGATTCCGTGCCATCCCCTCCCATGACTCGCTTAGTAGCACCAGGTCATCTGCAAAAGCCAGGGAGGAGACGACCGCTTCGCCCGTTTTGACACCCACTCCGACCCGCTCCAGAGTGTATAGTAGGGGGTCAATGGCAAGGTTGAAGAGGAAGGGGGACATCGGGTCTCCCTGCTTAACTCCCCTCTTGAGCTGGACACGCTCAGAGACTCCAACCCCCGTCTCAATCTTGGTATAACAGCCCTGATAGGCATCACTGACCAGCCGTCTGATATGCACATCCACACCACGCATCATCATCACTTCGGCAATGTGTTGGTGTCCCACAGTGTCGAAAGCCTTGGCAAAGTCAATGAACGCCACGGCTAGGGGTTCCTTACGTCTTTTCTTGAGTTTCATAAGCCCAGATAAGATGCCGAGGTTCTCTGCACAACCTGGTGATTCAATGAAGCCCCTCTGCCTGATGTGTGAGGAACACGCAGCAGCCAGCCTCTTCACTAGCACCCCTGAGAACACCCTCAGAAGAACTGGGCCAATTGTAATCGGACGCCACTGATCAATGCACTTTAATTTATCCGGGTCACTAGACTTAGGTATCAAGGTAGTCCTACTGCCTTTGAGACAACTGGGTAGTCTACCACAGTAGAGGATCGCATTAAAAAGCCTGGCCAATTTAACGCCCTTAGGGTCCCATAGAAGAACTGCGCCACGTTTCACTCCATCCGGGCCTGCCGCCGTATCGGCTTTCATACGTTTGAGCGTGCCTACTGCTTCCTCTGGGGTAATAATCCCCATAAAAGGGGAGTTATCGGCCGGGGGGAGAACTGCGAACTGGCCTAGCCCAGAGAAGCTACCTGTGGAGCCCCAAACCTGATTGTAAGCCCTGACAACCTCCGTCAAGCTGACCATACACTGAGTCCTGATCTTACCATCCAGTACCAACTTGGCCAGGCTACTGCGGTGGTTGCGATATAGTCGCTGTTGGAGCTTGTGAATAGCCCTTTTCCCTTTAGCAACCTTACAAGGAACATTCCTTTTAACGGGACTATGTCTGGGTCGGGAACGGCTCGCCAATTTGGCAATGATTTCTTTAACATAGTCATTAACACATTTGAAACTCTCGGTTCTTGGACTAATGCTGCCTGCGACCTCAACATCATCTAGCTGGGCTTCCCAAGCACCTAGAGCCTCATCTATCACTGGGGGTGGGGGAAGAGACGGTTTCAAATCAATGGGCAACACGACCAACTTAGGAGGAATCGGGCTAGGGGGCACGGTTTTGGGGGCAAGCCTGAGCTGCCTACATTTGGCCCTAATCTGCCCGTACGACCGACCATCAAGAAGCAGGGCTGCCTTGGCACAAAGCCCGGGTTGGGTCCCTAGTTCGCTCATGAGATTGGTGAGAACCACAACTTCCTCAGGGCTCCATCGACCCCTCTTAGCTGGCTTTGACTGTTCGGGTGATTTGTTTAAAGACTGAAGGAAGGTCACCGTGTGGCTCTTCCTTTTATGGGTAGTGAGGCCCCTTTTAGTAGTAAAGGATTTGGAGCAGTAGTCACACGCCCAGGAGGCTGGGGGCTTTACTGCTCTTGACCGGCCACATTTTGGAACATGAGAAGCACTACTGCCGATCGTGCTGAACGTGCGCGCGCACCGTCCACATCCAAAGCTAATCTTGGCAGCTTTATGACGTTTCCTAAGGTGGGTGGA
>NC_139927.1:753996-798996 GCF_963514095.1 Eutrigla gurnardus
AGACACGATTGGTGTGCTCTGATTGGTGGACAGTAATGTACTAAAAACTACATTTAGTATTGGGAAATGTAGTTTTTTCAGTCAAAGTCTCCTGCTCGGTCATTCTTTCACCTAGAAACTCCGTTTAAACTTTAAACTTTTACCCCCGGGCGGCGGCCCACTGCCTCCCTCTCAAAATTTCCCGGCTATCATCCATAGCCAGTGGCGCAATCCTACGGAGACACGCAGTCTTTTATTTTTTTTATCCAATGTCACCAGGGGGGCTCCATAGAATCCTGTAAGCACTGTGCATACTTTTTTTGAAGGTGAAAAAAAACCCTGGAGAGACGCAGCCGCTTTTGAGAATACTGAAAACATTAGATTATGTCTTAAAAAAGTATTTTTCCATTTGTTGTTGTATTTGCCGTTTCTGTGCGTATCGACCTTATTTTTCTTTCTCTACTTTTACAGATGACCAAACCCAAAAACACGGGGGAGTGCCCCATTTGTGGCAAGGTGCTGCTCCTGGTTGCCAAGCACCTCAGGGTGAGCCACGGGGTTCAGAACCCCCAGGAGCGGCTGATCCTAAACAACTTGGCCACCGGCAGGACCGTGGTGCCAGCGGGGCCCTGCCCGCTCCCTTTATGTTCTCCACATATCCTACACGTGGAGAAACACATGAAGACCCACACCGGCCTCACGGCTAGTCGGCAGGAAAGGGAGGTGAGGGCCCTTAAAAAGGCAGCTGCCCTCAAGCTGCTGGCGGCCTTGAGGGCCACCAACCCCACTCCCCCCATGGTGTCCTGTCTAGACACCGTGGACGAGGAGGTGGACCCGGAGGAGGGGGTTTCTGGCCTATGCCAGAAGGCAACATGCCGGACCACCAGGAGCAGGAAGAGGAAGCTGGATGTGGAAGTGGATGAATTGAGGAAGCTGAATGCTGACCTCTGCGTGAGTGAATGAAAAATACATAGCAATTATACATTCTATTCATGTTTGATTTATGTGAATAACTCAATCATTACATTGTCAATAATTTGTAGTCCTGTTTTCTTTTGCTGTTTGTTTTTCCCTCTTCAGAGGCAGCTGAGGGAGATGAAGGGCCAAAAAAGGAGGAGGCCCAAGCCACTGGCCCTGCCCCTTCCAGTCTCCTCCAGTGAGGAGGAAGAGGAGGAGCCGCTGATTTTGGTGCTTTCAGAAGCGGAGCGGGAGGAGGAGGAGGAGGAGCAGGAGGAGGAGGAGCAGGAGGAGCAGGAGGAGCAGGAGGAGGAGGAGGAGCAGGAGGAGGAGGAGGAGGAGCAGCAGCAGCCCCCCCCCCCGCAGTCCCCCCCGCAGCCCACCCCGCAGCCACCCCCGCAGTCCCCCCCGCAGTCCCCCCCGCCAGGGCCGGCTCTTGGCATAGGCGATATAGGCGGTCGCCTAGAGCGCCATCTGCTGGAGGGGCGCCGCGAGGCGCCCCTCCAGCAAAAAAAAAAAAAAAAATTTTAGTTCACCGATAATTTTACAAATCTTTAACAAGCGTATAACCAATGAGCACATGTGATCATGTAGTAGAGGCGTTATTAACTGTTGTTTTGATTTCCTAGGACAACGAGCGGGCCGGATGGTCCGAAGCACAGAAAAAGGTGTTTCGGGCCATGGCCCCGTACTTTTCAGCAAAGAGCAGGGGCTCCCTGACCCGGAGCATCTCCTTCGGGACCTCCATGGGTAAGAATGAACACATTGTGTATCTGTGCAGGTGTGTGAAGTGTGTTCATGCAGCTTTCATCATCATGTGTTGCATCTTTACAGACGCGTACATGGAGGAGTACGCGGCCTTTACATTCTGCCCGGAGGGAAGCTCCAAGATGCAGGAGAACGCCATCTCTAAGATCAGCAGGGCCAAGGTCTTTGTGAAATTCCTGGCCCTGGGCTGGTCTTCCCTGACCACGTGGGACTGGAGCTTCCTATACAATATCTCCCTGCTCAAGTTGTAAGTAGTGAATTTACAGATGCTAAGAATGTTCTTATAATGTCATTCATTAAGATAAATATTCTTTAATCAGATTTATGTTTTGTTAGATATAGAACAAAGGAAATTGACAAATGGAAGTTATTATTATTGTTTATTGTGTATTATTTTCAAGTTTTATTTATTTTTGTTTTTTACATGTTCGAAATAAACTATCTATCTATCTATCTTTCTTAGCAAGTCTTTTGCCTAGTTAAATTAAATTAAATTAAAAGGTTTGATGATGATGATGATGATGGTGATGATGGAAGTATTAAAAACATATAACTGAGACTGAGACTAAGTCCAGACTGGTCTTTTTTCAGCTACCCTGCCTTCCTGAGGAGCGTTGGCCTGGCCCCCACAACCGTGTCCCTGTACGTGGGCCAGGCCATCTCCTTCATGGAGTATTTTTTTGACACCCCTCCCAAGCACTGTCGGCTGTCACAGGGGCAGCTGACAGTGCTCACAAGGGAGCTGAGGAAGCTGTACAGGGACCTGGGCCGGACCATCCATGGGCACCAGTCCCTTGTTAAACAGGGGAAACAGCAGAGGCTGGTGTCCAGGGAGGACCTGGGGCAGTGCCGGGTCCTGGCCAGGGCCAAGATCCCCGAGCTCCTGGGTGAGTCTGACCTGTCTCTCTCTCTCTCTCTCTCTCTCTCTCTCTCTCACACACACACCTTTTTTTCAGTGTCTAAAAGCTTCAAGTGTAACTGTTGTCTTCTCTCTTTGACTCTCATTACAGAGGACATAAAAAGTGCGGCCCCCAGGGACCCGAAGACCCGCTACAGGTTTTTTGGGTACCTGGCGGCCTACTTTGGGGCCATCTATGGCCACAGGAGCGGCGTCCTGACCAAAATGCGGGTCAAGGAGGTCAAGGACGCCATCGGGGACAAGTCCACAGGCTACCTCATAAATGCAAGTATCGTTTTAATCCCTTTCCCGACATTTAGTCAGTTTGTGTTTCTGTTCCACACTTACCAATCGGTCATATGTTGTCTTCTGCAGGTCTTGGAGCACAAGACGGTCAGGAAGTTTGGAGTGGCACAGCTCTATCTGGAGCCGGAGGAGTACGCCTGGTGCACAGAGTGGCTCCGGCTCCGGAAAAGGGCTGTGCCAACCAACTCGTACTTCTTCTCCTCCCTCGGCCGCGGCGAGGCCAAAGATCTGGTTAAATATTTCAGGGCGGCGTGGAAGGAGATGGGCCTGGCGGGGTCGCCTTCATTTATGGACGTCCGGTCGGCGGTGGCGACATATGTGGGTATCAAAAACACGTCCTGAGGAATTGGTCAATTTGGTGCACTTGTTCATTAATTACTCATTTTCTGTTTTTGCAGAACTTTGAAGCCAATGATGCGGAGGTGCGCCAAAATGTGGCCACCTTCATGTGCCACAATGTATGCGCTTCATCATACCCTGACAAGGGCCAAGCAGATGAGAGAGCTGTTTGTCTGTCTCTCCCTAAAGAGCGGAGAAACAGCTCTCTCATCTGCAGAACCCTCCACCTCCACAGCTGCTGCCACCACCTCCGGGATGGAGGAGACAAAAGTAAGTTAAAACCTTGCAATTGCTATCACACCACAGTCCAAATTCAGTAAGCTCATGTGTACCTGTTCTTTATTCTGAAGCTGACACCACGCAAGAAAAAGGGCTCCACAAGCCAGACCATGGCCAATCAGGTCAAAAGGAGGCTTGGGCTGTCCCCGAAGAAAGCCTATCCAAGGAGGCAGAGGAAATGAATCTTTTCCGTTGTTGTAAAAAAAAAAAAAAAAGTGTATTGCACACAAAAAAAAAAGTTAATTTTTCCATTGTTGAAAAAAAAAAAAGTGTGTTTTGCACAAACAAAAAAAAAATGTTATTTTTTCATTGTTGCAAAAAAAAAAGTGTGTTTTGCACAAACAAAAAAAAAACATGTTAATTGTTGTGCTTGTTGCACACAAAAAAAAATGTTTTGTTGTTTTGTTCCAAATTTGTGTTCAATTTTTTTTCCTCCACATGGGCACTGCCTTGACGTGGCGTGGGGGCTTAAAGCCTGTGTGATATCAGAGCCTCTGGAGAGGCTCTAAGATCACACATGCTAACCAAAGTGCTAAAGATATATGTATTATATTTGTATAGGAGCTCGAGTGGACAGTACGAGTTACATGGAGGTTCTGCTTGTTATTCTTTGTGTCAGAAATAAACGGAGATCGTCTCCAAAAAGGTCCCAGTGTCACAGCATCATTCACACCAACACAACGCAGAAGCACACCGGTCACATCTGGATGGTCGTGATTAAAGTTTATTGTAACTTCTTCGAGTGAAATGTACACCGATGGAAAAATGAAGTGAAAACACTGGTAATTAAAAGCAAGAGGATACCTAATTTTGGGGAACTTTCTCAGGGACAAAAGTGCCCCATTCTGACCTACTTTTGGGTCTCATTTTGGAGGAAGAAGACTTCATTTTGGGGCACTTTGTCAGGGACGAAGGTAACCAATTTCGACTTCTCATTCCAACACCTGTGACTTCGTTTAGGGTCACTTTCTGGTGGATGAAAGCACCCCGTTCTGACTCCTCATTTAGGGTCACTTTTCTGATGGACGAAAGCACCCCGTTCTGACTCCTCATTTAGGGTCACTTTAAAAGGGCCCCCGTTCTGACTCCTCATTTAGGGTCACTTTTCTGATGGACGAAAGCACCCCGTTCTGACTCCTCATTTAGGGTCACTTTAAAAGGGCCCCCGTTCTGACTCCTCATTTAGGGTCACTTTTCTGATGGACGAAAGCACCCCGTTCTGACTCCTCATTTAGGGTCACTTTAAAAGGGCCCCCGTTCTGACTCCTCATTTAGGGTCACTTTTCTGGTGGACGAAAGCACCCCGTTCTGACTCCTCCTTTCTGACTCTCGTACCAACACCTGTGACTTCGTTTAGGTTCACTTACTGGTGGACGAAAGCACCCCGTTCCGACCACATTTCTGACTACTCATTTCTAGCTCTCCTACCAACAGCTGTGACTTCGTTTAGGGTCACTTACTGATGGACGAAAGCACCCCGTTCCGACCACATTTCTGACTACTCATTTCTAGCTCTCCTACCAACAGCTGTGACTTCGTTTAGGGTCACTTACTGATGGACGAAAGCACCCCGTTCTGACTCCTCCTTTCTGACTCTCGTACCAACACCTGTGACTTCGTTTAGGGTCACTTACTGATGGACGAAAGCACCCCGTTCCGACTCCTCCTTTCTGACTCTCGTACCAACACCTGTGACTTCGTTTAGGTTCACTTACTGATGGACGAAAGCACCCCGTTCCGACTCCTCCTTTCTGACTCTCGTACCAACACCTGTGACTTCGTTTAGGTTCACTTACTGATGGACGAAAGCACCCCGTTCTGACTCCTCCTTTCTGACTCTCGTACCAACACCTGTGACTTCGTTTAGGGTCACTTACTGATGGACGAAAGCACCCCGTTCCGACTCCTCCTTTCTGACTCTCGTACCAACACCTGTGACTTCGTTTAGGTTCACTTACTGATGGACGAAAGCACCCCGTTCTGACTCCTCCTTTCTGACTCTCGTACCAACACCTGTGACTTCGTTTAGGGTCACTTACTGATGGACGAAAGCACCCCGTTCCGACCACATTTCTGACTACTCATTTCTAGCTCTCCTACCAACAGCTGTGACTTCGTTTAGGGTCACTTACTGATGGACGAAAGCACCCCGTTCCGACTCCTCCTTTCTGGCTCTCGTACCAACACCTGTGACTTCGTTTAGGTTCACTTACTGATGGACGAAAGCACCCCGTTCTGACTCCTCCTTTCTGACTCTCGTACCAACACCTGTGACTTCGTTTAGGGTCACTTACTGATGGACGAAAGCACCCCGTTCCGACCACATTTCTGACTACTCATTTCTAGCTCTCCTACCAACAGCTGTGACTTCGTTTAGGGTCACTTACTGATGGACGAAAGCACCCCGTTCCGACTCCTCCTTTCTGACTCTCGTACCAACACCTGTGACTTCGTTTAGGGTCACTTACTGATGGACGAAAGCACCCCGTTCCGACTCCTCCTTTCTGACTCTCGTACCAACACCTGTGACTTCGTTTAGGTTCACTTACTGGTGGACGAAAGCACCCCGTTCCGACCACATTTCTGACTACTCATTTCTAGCTCTCCTACCAACAGCTGTGACTTCGTTTAGGGTCACTTACTGATGGACGAAAGCACCCCGTTCCGACCACATTTCTGACTACTCATTTCTAGCTCTCCTACCAACAGCTGTGACTTCGTTTAGGGTCACTTACTGATGGACGAAAGCACCCCGTTCCGACTCCTCCTTTCTGACTCTCGTACCAACACCTGTGACTTCGTTTAGGTTCACTTACTGGTGGACGAAAGTACCCCGTTCCGACCACATTTCTGACTACTCATTTCTAGCTCTCCTACCAACAGCTGTGACTTCGTTTAGGGTCACTTACTGATGGACGAAAGCACCCCGTTCTGACTCTTCATGTCGGGGAACTTCGGTCAATGGGGAAGTGCCCTAAAGCGAGGTAAATTCGGGCCAACCGGGGAGGTAGCCCAATTTGGAGCTCAGTGGATTTTCCATCTGGTGGTGGCTTTTGGGATAGGTATCCGGTTCTGAAGGGAAGGTCCCCTTTCCAGTGAGGGAAGCGGTCGTTTTGGGTATTCTAAATGCTCCTTTTTCGTTTACTTTGTGCGAAAAGTGCCCCCGAATCATCCGGGGGTCCTTCGTTTGGGGCACTTTTGCTCATTCTGACCTAAGGGGCCCAATTCTGAATTCAAAATGGGTTACCTGGTTCAGAATGAGGCACCTTGATTGCGCCACCGGTCTTTGGACACTAGATGGAGACTCCACCACCCACTAAGACCCTGTGGTGCCCCAAAATGACCTAGGTGCCCCGAAATGAAGTCAAGTCACTTTGCCCACCCGAGACCCCCCCAATCACACCCCTCCCCCACAAAGTGCCCCAAAATGACCTAGGTGCCCCAAAATGAGGTTAAGTCACTTTGCCCACATGAGACCCCCCCAATCACACCCCTCCCCCACAAAGTGCCCAAAATGACCTAGGTGCCCCAAAATGAGGTCAAGTCACTTTTCCCACATGAGACCCCCCCAATCACACCCCTCCCCCACAAAGTGCCCCAAAATGACCTAGGTGCCCCAAAATGAGGTCAAGTCACTTTGCCCACATGAGACCCCCCCAATCACACCCCTCCCCCACAAAGTCCCCCAAAATGACTCAGGTAGCCCAAAATGACCTTTTGCAGCACTTTGGTCCCCGAGACCCCCCAATCACACCCCCCCCACATGAAGTTTGAGTGCTTGCCATTGCCACAAAAATCGACCAAACAGCTTGAAACTTGACCTGCTGACCTTACCTAAGCCCCTTATGCGTCTCCCAGAGTCCCAACTCTATAGACCCTCAGCAAAGCTAACTAGCTCTGTGGGGGTCCTATCGCAACTGGATCAAAAAATCCCAACAGAAGGCTCTGTGGCGCACGACATAGTCAAAAATCAGCCATCAACTCCCCAAACAAGCTTTGCTGGCCTTGTTTGACCTTTTTGAACTTTTTCATTTTCGGTTACTTTTCTCATTTGAAAAGTGACCCAAACTAACATGGTAACCTTTGACCTTTCCCAAGGCCGTGAGCGTCTGAAACTCGGCACGCTGGTTGCACGCCGTGTTACGATGGACATACTCTGGTTTCAGCCCCCTACCTCACTGCCTTTTTGAATTATTCAAGAAATGACAGTTTCCCTCCTTTTTTAAAATTAAAATCTTTAACACAGTCTCTTTGGCCGCTGTGCGGCAACCTTTGACCCTAGGGCTCCCATATTCGGAACACAGGATCCCCCGAAAACACTGAATAATAATCCGAAGAAAAAAAATCCCAGAGTCCTTTAGAATGGTTTTTCACAACCTAACATGCTAACCTTTGACCTTTCCCAAGGTCAGAGGGGTCTGAAACTCGGCACCTTTATTCCCTGTGCCCCTCTGATGCACATATTTCAATTTCAGCCCCCCACCTCAATGCCTCTTTGAATTATTGCACTTATAGAGTCCTCACTCTATAAGTTACACACTCTCTCTGCATGCTCAGCACATGGACAGCCACATTGACCAATAGAGCCACATTGACCAATAGAGTGAGGGCTACACATTCTCTGTGCATGCAGCACCTGGACAGCCACATTGACCAATAGAGTGAGGGCTACACATTCTCTGTGCATGCAGCACCTGGACAGGCACATGGACCAATAGAATAGAATCACCCCCCCACCCCCCTATATATATACATTAGCGGAAAAAAGGTGAGACAAGTGGGTGATACAGGAGCTTGGCAATTCTGGTTATTTTGGATCACTGCAAACGTGAGTATGATTCATTATTGTTATTATTTGGTTGGTATTTATTTTGTTTTATTATTTTATGTATTTATTTTATTTGGTAATTTAATTTTAAATTTAATACATTTTTAATTTCAACTCGTCTTTTGGATGAAAAAAACTTGACGCCAAATCACTCCAAAAGTGTTGCTTTATGTTTGTAAGGCCAACATTAGGTGTTTCTTTTTTAATTGAATGGATATTTCGTCGTTTTCTTCAATTCAGTGCTTCTTAACGTTAATTAAGCGCTTCTTTGATCTGTGCGCGCCTGTGTGCGCAGCATAAGTCTCCTATGTCCACGCGGCGGTCAATATTACGGCGGTGGCGACGATAAAATTAATACACCACGTTTCTGTAACCAAGAAGTTTGTATATATATATGTATATATATATATACATATATATATATATATTTTTTTTTTAATATATTTATATTATCCGTTCACACACACAGACAGACAGAGAGTAATTACCAAACATGCACGGACACCGATTCGAACGTAAATGTAAATGACACCTCTGATATTATATACATTATATATATATATATATATATATATATATATATATATTAACATCCATAGCCAGTGGCGCAATCCTACGGAGCCACGCGTTCTTTTATTTTTTTTATGCAATGTCATCAGGGGGGCTCCATAGAATCCTATAAGCACTGTGCATACTTTTTTTGAAGGTGAAAAAAAACCCTGGAGAGACGCAGCCGCGTTTGAGAATACTGAAAACATTAGATTTTGTCTTAAAAAAGTATTTTTCCATTTGTTGTTGTATTTGCCGTTTCTGTGCGTATCAACCTTATTTTTCTTTCTCTACTTTTACAGATGACCAAACCCAAAAACACAGGGGAGTGCCCCATTTGTGGCAAGGTGCTCATCCTGATCGCAAAGCACCTCAGGGTGAACCACGGGGTTCAGAACCCCAAGGAGCGGCTCATCCTGAACCACTTGGCCACAGGACGGACCGTGGTGCCAGCGGGGCCCTGCCCAGTCCCCCTCTGTTCTCCACATATAATTCACGTGGAAAAGCACTTGAAATGCCACAGGGACCTCACGGTTAGTCGGCAGGAGAGGGAGGTGAGGTTCCTGAAAAGGGCGGCTGCCCTCAAACTGCTGGCGGCCTTGAGGGCCACCAACCCCACTCCCCCCATGGTGTCCTGTCTGGACACCGTGGATGAGGAGGTGGACCCGGAGGAGGGGGTTTCTGGCCTCTGCCAAAAGGCAACCTGCCAAAAAATGAGGCAGAGGAAGAGGGAGCTGGAGGAGGAAGTCCTCGACATGAGGAGAGTCAACTCTGACCTCTGCGTGAGTGAATGAAAAATACATAGCAATTATACACTCTATTCATGTTTGATTTAATTGAATAACTCAATCATTACATTGTCAATAATTTGTAGTCCTGTTTTCTTTTGCTGTTTGTTTTTCCCTCTTCAGAGGCAGCTGAGGGAGCTGAAGGGGCAGAGAAGAAGGAGGGCCAAGCCCCTGGCCGTGCCCCTTCCAGTCTCCTCCAGTGAGGAGGAAGAGGAGCAGCAGGAGGAGGAGGAGGAGGAGCAGGAGGAGCAGCAGGAGGAGGAGAAGGAGCAGGAGGAGGAGCAGGAGGAGCAGGAGGAGGAGCAGCAGCAGGAGGAGGAGGAGCAGGAGGAGGAGCAGCAGCAGGAGGAGGAGGAGGAGCAGGAGGAGGAGGGGGAGCAGGAGGAGGAGCAGCAGCAGGAGGAGGAGGAGGAGCAGGAGGAGGAGGGGGAGGAGGAGCAGGAGGAGGAGGAGGAGGAGGAGCAGCAGCAGCCCCCCCCCCCCCCGCAGCCCCCCAATCAGCCCCCCCCGCAGCCCCCCACACAGCCCCCCCCGCAGCCCCCGAGGAAGAGGAAAGCTGGGGACAAAGACCCTCCTTCCTCTGCACCTCAGGTGAGAAGATGATAGATGTTTAATTCAGTGTCATAATCATTTCCCCCAAAGTATGTAACCCAATTCAATTCAGTTCAATTCAGTCTTATTTATAGTGCTGAATCATAACATACACTTTACATTTAGAGTTTATCATGTCGTCTTATTGATTTTCTCTCTCTACCGGCAGAAGAAGAAAGCGAAGACGCCACGGGCGTCTTCCGAGACGGAGGCGAGCGGCGATGAGGTGAGTGAGATGGATTAGTTCACCGATAATTTTTCAAATCTTTAACAACCGTATAACCAATGAGCACATGTGATCATGATTGATTGATTGGTTGGTTGATTTCCCAGGACAACGAGCGGGCCGGATGGTCAGAAGACCAAAAAAAGGTCTTTCGGGCCATGGCCCCGTACATCTCCCTGGGAAGAGCAGGGGCTCCCTGACCCGGAGCATTACCTTCGGGACCTCCATGGGTAAGAATGAACACATTGTGTATCTGTGCAGGTGTGTGAAGTGTGTTCATGCAGCTTTCATCATCATGTGTTGCATCTTTACAGACGCATACATGGAGGAGTATGCTGCGTTTATTTTCTGCCCCGAGGGAACTGGGAAAATGCAGGAGAACGCCGTCTCCAAAATAAGCCGGGCCAAGGTATTTGTGAAGTTCCTTGCCCTGCGGTGGTCCTCCCTGACCGTTTGGGACTGGAGCTTCCTCTATCACATCTCCCTGCTCAAGTTGTAAGTAGTGAATTTACAGATGTTAAGAATGTTCTTATAATGTAATATTTCATGAGGATAAATATTTTTTAATCAGATTTATGTTTTGTTAGATATAGAACAAAGGAAATTGACAAATGGAAGTTATTATTATTGTTATTATAAATATATACTGATGGAAGGCAAAATACTTCAGTAGTATTATTTATTACAAGGGGGTGGACCAAAATAAGTTTATACTTCCTCCCACTCCCTTTCAGATATGTCAACAGAATTTATAGTTTTCAGTTTATGTTGACTCTGTTATACTTTGTTATTTTCAAGTTTTATTTTTTCTTTATGATAATTTTTTTTTGTTTTTTACATGTTCGAAATAAACTATCTATCTATCTATCTATCTATCTTTCTTAGCAAGTCTTTTGCCTAGTTAAATAAAGGTTTGATGATGATGATGATGATGATGATGATGGTGGTGGTGCTGGTGGTGATGATGGAAGTATTGAAAACATATAACTGAGACTGAGACTAAGTCCAGACTGGTCTTTTTTCAGCTACCCTGCCTTCCTGAGGAGCGTTGGCCTGGCCCCCACAACGGTGTCCCTGTATGTGGGCCAGGCCATCTCCTTCATGGAGTTTTTCTTTGATACCCCTCCCAAGCACTGTCGGCTGACCCAGGGGCAGCTGACAGTGCTAACCAGGGAGCTCAAAAAGCTCTACCGGGACCTGGGCAGGACAATACAGGGGCACCAGTCCCTTGTTAAACAGTCCAAACAGGAGAGGCTGGTGTCCCAGGAGGACCTGGCCCGGTGCAGGATCCTGGCCAGGGCCAAGATCCCCGAGCTCCTGGGTGAGTCTGTACTGCCTCTCTCTCTCTCTCTCTCTCTCTCTCTCTCTCTCACACACACACACACACACCTTTTTTTCAGTGTCTAAAAGCTTCAAGTGTAACTGTTGTCTTCTCTCTTTGACTCTCATTACAGAGGACATAAAGAACGCCCCTGCCAGGCACCCAAAGACCCGGTACAGGTTCTTTAGGTTCCTGGCAGCCTACTTTGGGGTTATTTATGGCCACAGGAGCGGCGTCCTCACCAAAATGAGGGTCAAGGAGGTGAAGGACGCCATCGGCGATGACAAAAGGGGCTACTTGATCAATGTAAGTATCGTTTTAATCTCTTTCCCAATATTTAGTTAGTCAGTTTGTGTTTCTCCTCCACACTTACCAATCGGTCATATACGTTGTCTTCTGCAGGTGATGGAACACAAAATGGTGAGGAAGTTCGGGGTGGCACAGATCTATTTGGAGCCGGAGGAGTACGCCTGGTGCACAGAGTGGCTCCGGCTCCGCAAAAGAGCTGTGCCAACCAATCCGTACTTTTTCTCCTCTCTTGGCCGTGGCGAGGCCAAAGATTTGATAAAGTATTTTAGGTCTGCTTGGAAGGAGATGGGCCTGGAGGGAGCGCCCACTTTTATGGACCTCCGGTCGGCGGTGGCGACCTATGTGGGTATCAAAAACACGTCCTGAGGAAATTGGTCAATTTGATGCACTTAATGCCTCCTTTTCTGTTTTTGTAGAACTTCGAGTCCAATGATGCGGAGGTGCGGCGGAATGTGGCGACATTTATGTGCCACAATGTCGCCACACAAGAGAAATTTTATGCCCTGAACAACACCCTCACTAGGGCCAAGCAGATGAGATAGCTGTATGTCTGTCTCTCCCTAAAAAGCGGACAAACAGCTCTCTCATCTGCTTCTGCAGAACCCGCCACCTCCACAACTGAGCCCTCCACCGCTGCTGCTGCCACCACCTCCAGGATGTCTCAGCAGGAGCCTGAGATGGAGGAGACAATAGTAAGTTAAAACCTTGCAATTGCTATCACACCACAGTCCAAATTCAGTAAGCTCATGCATACCTGTTCTTCATTCTGAAGGCAACGCCAAGGAAGAAAAGACCTTCTGCACGCCAAGCAATGGCAAACCAAGTTAAGAGAAGGCTTGGGCTTTCCCCTAAAAAGAGATACCCAAGGAGGGCGAAGTAAATGTTTGTTTGTAAAAAAAAAAAAAAAGTGCTTGTTTGTTGCACACACAAAAAAAACCAACTTTCGTTATTCATGTTCCATTGTTTGTTTGTAAAAAAAAAAAAAAAGTGCTTGTTTGTTGCACACACAAAAAAAACCACCTTTCTTTATTCATGTTCCATTGTTTGTTTGTAAAAAAAAAAAGTGCTTGTTGCACACACAAAAAAAAATTGTTTATTGTTTTGTTCTTTTGTTCCAAGTTTGTGTTCAATTGTTTTTCCTCCACATGGGCACTGCCTTGACGTGGCGTGGGGGCTTAAAGCCTGTGTGATATCAGGGCCTCTGGAGAGGCTCTAAGATCACACATGCTAACCAAAGTGCCCCCAAACACAACTTCCCTCCTTTCCAGGTTTCCAGGTGTATGTCTGTTCCTGTCTAATAAGGTGTACATGTCAACAGAGTAGCATTTAAAAGTAGTAGTTTTAACAGTTGAAAACCGCTCGCTTAAAGTCATGACAAACCAAACTAACTTCCGGGTTTGTCGATATATGTACTTTATTTGTATAGGAGCTCGAGTGGACAGTACGAGTTACATGGAGGTTCTGCTCGTTATTCTTTCTGTCAGAAATAAACGGAGATCGTCTCCAAAAAGGTCCCAGTGTCACAGCATCATTCACACCAACACAACGCAGAAGCACACCGGTCACATCTGGATGCCCTGGTCGTGATTAAAGTTTATTTTAACTTCTTCGAGTGAAATGTACACCGATGGAAAAATGAAGTGAAAACACTGGTAATTAAAAGCAAGAGGATACTTTATTTTCTTTGGTCTAAAGTGCAAAACAAATAGTGAAAAACATTTAAAAAAAATATACAATAATAATATAATGTACATATGTGTCATGTTATTATGCAATTTTGAACTTTTAAAAGTTGTTTTTATTGCATTTATTGTTGAAAACGAAAATGTTATTACATAGAAGTAAACATGTGTAACGGGGTGAAGAAGTAGTGTAATTCCACTTGTCATACAAACTCATCACACGACACAGAAACTTGTTTGTCCTATGGTAAGTAAACGCAGCACCCCCGTGGATTACGACGGCTACATCGGGGTTAGCAGTCGGACCTCGCTGTTTCCCTGGTAAGTACGTGAGCTCTGAGCGCCGCCATTTTTTATATTAATTACTTTAACTTTAATACGAAGGGGCCGTTTAAGTTGTATTTTTTTAAGCATATAGCTCCCGAAACGTCAAACATGTCCTTGGTCATGAAAAGTCGACGGTGTTTTTGTTTTTGTTAACGAAATGGCACGTTAGCTAGAAGAGAAAATACATTTAATAAATGTGAAGAGTAGATAACAAATATGTGTATTTCAACGGTATCTCTCTCTCTCTTTCTCTCTGAACGGATAAATAAAAGAAGCGTACAAACTTCTTGGTTACAGAAACATGGCGTATTTATTTAATGAGGTTAGCGCATGTCGACGGTCTGGTCTGAAGGGGGGGGGGGGTCCAATTGTGTGTGTGTGGGGGGGGGGGGGGGCTTGCAGCTTTGATTTGAATTCTAATAATTCCTTGTTCATCCAGATTCAGCATCCAAAGCACTAAAAAAATGAATTACTGAATATAAATCACTACTAGTTTCCAATAATATATGAATTACTGATGTGGTCCTTTTTATGCAGGTGTCAACAGTCAGGCATGGCTACAAACTACCCCGCAATGCCAGGCATGTTAATTTGTTTGCTGTACTACTGTGCTTTCTAAAATTAATTTCACCAAATAGAGGTTACACTTTCTAAAATTGTTCATCCCTAATCTACAGAAGTAGAAATCAGGATGGACACTGTGCCATCGGAGCAAGCTGCAAGGCAAGTGCAGGTTCTACTTTCTATATATATAAATATTTCAAATAGTATGATGAAGTGATGTGTGTAGTATATGAGTGAAGAAAATAAACTGGTTTTGTTTCCTTTTTAGAACGGGAGTGTGATTTGGACCAATGGACCTCGGGGGTTCGGAGCAAGTTCCTCCGCAAGCTGCACCTGCAAGGCAAGTGCAGGTTCTACTTTCTATATATATAAATATTTCAAATAGTATGATGAAGTGATGTGTGTAGTATATGAGTGAAGAAAATAAACTGGTTTTGTTTCCTTTTTAGAACGGGAGTGTGATTTGGACCAATGGACCTCGGGGGTTCGGAGCAAGTTCCTCCGCAAGCTGCACCTGCAAGGCAAGTGCAGGTTCTACTTTCTATATATATACATATTTCAAATAGTATGATGAAGTGATGTGTGTAGTATATGAGTGAAGAAAATAAACTGGTTTTGTTTCCTTTTTAGAACGGGAGTGCGATTTGGACCAATGGACCTGTGGGTTCCGGACCAAGTTTCTCCACGAGCTGCACCTGCAAGGCAAGTGCAGGTTCTACTTTCTATATATATAAATATTTCAAATAGTATGATGAAGTGATGTGTAGGGATGGGAATTGATAAGATTTTTCCGATTCCGATTCCATTATCGATATTGCTTATCGATTCGATTCTTTATCGATTCTCTTATCGATTCTAATTTGGGGAAAAAGAACAAACATTTTGATTGGCATCAAGTTTGTTTAATAAGAACTCACAACAGCTGTGAGCAGCTGGAGCGAGCGCTGTCAGCCTCCGAGCTAGCCAGGCTCTCTCTCTCCTCACGGTCATCTTCTATATGTAATGCACACGGCATTCGTTTAATAGCATAACGTTAGCGTTGCATGCTTTAAAAAGAAGCAAATAGGCAGTGGGAGCTACTTACCGGAGTTTCCTTCCGTATTAATCGCAGTGGCGATCACAGCTTGGCGACTGCAGCCGCTGCTCCCGGGTTGAGATGCGTCAGTCCGAAGCGTGTCAACACTCGTTCAAAAATATTGCATGCTTTGTGCGCAAATGTTTGTGCATATTGGTCGTATTCCCTCCCGACGCCGTTATCTCCACCTTGCAATGACTGCAAGTCGCTTTGTTGTCATTTTTTCTTGTGAAATGAAGCCACGCTTTAGAGCGTTTGAACCTAGTTGGTGCCATTGTTGTTTACGACTGCAACGCACATGCGAAACCAGCGTAACTGAACCGCGCAGTCGTACTTGCTGAATCGAGCGTGCGTAACATGCGTAAGTTACGTGACGTCATTCGTGCTGGTTGGAATCGATAAGAGAATCGTTAGATAAACTGCCAAACGATTCCATGGAATTGAAACACATGGAACCGGTTCTCTATAGGAACCGGTTCTCGATTCCCATCCCTAGTGATGTGTGTAGTATATGAGTGAAGAAAATAAACTGGTTTTGTTTCCTTTTTAGAACGGGAGTGCGATTTGGACCAATGGACCTCGGGGGTTCGGAGCAAGTTCCTCCGCAAGCTGCACCTGCAAGGCAAGTGCAGGTTCTACTTTCTATATATATACATATTTCAAATGGTATGATGAAGTGATGTGTGTAGTATATCCATCCATCCATCGTCTACCGCTTATCCTGCACTCAGGGTCACGGGGGGGGCTGGAGCCGATCCCAGCTATCATTGGGCGAAGGCAGGGTACACCCTGGACAGGACGCCAGTCTATCACAGGGCCGACATGTAGAGACAAACAACCATTCACGCTCACACTACGGTACGAACCCGGTGAGAACCCACGCTCACACGGGGAGAACATGCAAACTCCACACAGAAGGGCCCGGCCCGGGAGTCGAACCCGCGACCCTCTCGCTGTGAGGCGAGAGTGCTACCCACTACACCACCGTGGAGCCCCGTGTGTAGTATATGAGTGAAGAAAATAAACTGGTTTTGTTTCCTTTTTAGAACGGGTTCGGAGCAAGTTCCTCCGCAAGCTGCACCTGCAAGGCAAGTGCAGGTTCTACTTTCTATATATAAACATATTTCAAATAGTATGATGAAGTGATGTGTGTAGTATATGAGTGAAGAAAATAAACTGGTTTTGTTTCCTTTTTAGAACGGGTTCGGAGCAAGTTCCTCCGCAAGCTGCACCTGCAAGGCAAGTGCAGGTTCTACTTTCTATATATATACATATTTCAAATAGTATGATGAAGTGATGTGTGTAGTATATGAGTGAAGAAAATAAACTAGTTTTGTTTCCTTTTTAGAACGGGAGTGCGATTTGGACCACACGACCTGGGGGTTTTGGGAGTGTGCCTGACAATTATGGCAGGTGTTTTTTGCGTGTACCTGATAATAATGACCATTCTGCACATAAACAAGATAGTGTAAATATTCAAAATTTCCAGAGTTCCGGAAAATGTGACATGTTTGTGTTAAATAAAAGAGATAAAAACAGCAAAATTGATGAGTTTATTTTTTATTCCATGAATGTGTGCTGCAAAATAACTGTAAAATAAATGCTTTCATCCCCCTTCCTGTACGGAGCTAGGGGGCACCAAAGTTTGAGATTTTATCCTCATTAAGTGGTGTAAAGGCTGAAAGGGATCCTTCTTCATAGAAGCCTATTCATCTGAAATCTTGGCGCTAATGTAAACATTACTTTCCCATCATTCTCATCTCAAAGGTCGACAATGTGCAGCCGGCTGGGGACGAACCCACCATGGGTTCAGATGTGTGTGTGTGTGTGTGTGTGTGTGTGAGAGGGACCGGGATGACTGTATTATTAATCCCTCTGCCAGGCGAGCCAATTTCTGATATATCCAGGTTTCCAGGTGTTCCTGTTCCTGTCATTCGTGCTCTATGTTAACCCTTGTGTGGTGTTCATACTTCCGTTACACAGCCAATGTTCACGGGTCTGGTGGACCCACTGTAGTATCAGCTCTTAAAATCAATACAGCCATAAAAAAATAAGTAAAAATACTTAACAGATGTTTACTTTATCTCAATTACAACCAATATAGATGGCTAATATGGGACATATTTGATATTTACCTCTGTTAGATCACATTTATAAAGTGTGTGTGTGTGTTGTATATGACTTTCTTGCATTTGATGCATATATACTGTGTCATCCTGTCGTACTGTGGCTACCCTTTTGGGGGAGGCTGATCCTAATCCTGATTTTCCAACTCACTGTCAGTCTCTGAATGGTGAGAAATGTGATACTGAAATTAATAGTAGCGCAGTCATGGCGCCGCCGTGGCCACGCCCCTAGACTTTTGGAGCATCTTTGACTAACTTTTTGTCCTTAAGGCCTTTCCAACAACATATCAAATTTTGGAATCGATCAGATCAACCGTATAGTCAGTTTTCTGAATGGCCAAAAACAGCCAAAAACGGCCAAAAATGGCACTTTTTGGAAATTTGTGCCAGCGCCAAACATTACCCAATTTTGATGAAACTTGACAGGTCTGTTCTTTAAAGCTATGGCAACATAGGTTTCGAGTTTCGTAATTTTTGGGGCAAAGGTTATAGAGTTATGCTAATTGCATTTTGGTAGCCCCACCCTCTAATGTTCATTGGCCGATATCTTCTGATAACATGCATACTTTCGAAACCACCCCCTCAGCTAGGTCTAAAGAGTATGTGAACCAAATTTCGTCCAAATCGGACCAACGGTTTCCGAGAAATGCGCAACTTCCTGTTTTTCATAAAATCCAAGATGGCAGAAAATTTCGGGAGGCGGACTTTGGTACTCCAAGAGGATTTTTTGTAGAGGACACTTGTTTGCACATGTGTGCAAAGTTTCATGTCAATCGGAGTTACGGTGCGGCGGGGCTGGCGATTCTCCACTCTAGGTGGCGCTAGCGAGCAACTTTTTCGTGGCCGAATGCTAAGACGCCAAATTCTCAAATTTTTCGCCAGACCCTATAGACACTCCAATTTTCGTTAGTTTTTTTTCACGCTCAGGCCCCCAAAACGCAGGTCGAACTCGTAAAAGAATAATAAACATTCGAAAAACAATAGGGCTTCCGAAAAACAATAGGGCTTCGCAGCCCGACGTTGTCGGCGCTCGGGTCCTAATAAACACTACAGAAACAATAGGGCTTTGCAGCCCGACGTTGTCGGCGCTCGGGCCCTAATGACAAGGTCTAAGCCTAACTTCCTAAACTAACAAAAACAGGAGAAAAAGGGGAATGAAAATAAATGGCAGTTACACCCTTACTGCTTCCTACCAAAATAAACATTAAAGGCAAAAATGTAAATAACTTACAATGGTGCCGAAGCACTGATCCTGATCACATCCAGAATCTTTTTCAAGATCGAGATGCTCATCACACACATAATCTCAGAGGAATCAACAAACTATATCAACCAAAAGTAAGGACAACCCTTAAATCTATGTGCATTTCAGTTAAAGGAGTCATATTGTGGAACAGCCTAAGTGAGGAAATAAAAACATGTACAAATCTTAGTCAATTTAAAAAAATGTTTAAAAAATACATAATGAGTAAGTATCAGGAAAAGATTTGAGAGCGTGATGCCCTCATAAACAGGCACATGCACACTGCATGTGTATGGGTATGTGTGATAAACCAATTTGATAACTGTATTCATAATGTAGAAATATTGTATTTATTACTTTGTATTTGTGTGTAGTGGATTTCATATGTACATTTAACTGTACAGGTACAAATGAATGAATATTGTAAATATAAATGTATGCGCAATTGTGAACAGTGAGCCAGTGGAGCTACACACTTGAGTTCTGTTTACTGTTTATCATGTATTTTCATGGGGCAGAGGGGTGTATGGTCAGAGTGTTTGGGGCCTGTCTTTGTCTTGTGTTTCTGTTTATTGTATGTTTTGTATAGTGTGGTGTGAGTGGGGGTTTGGAATCGAATAAGCGCAAGCTTCTTCCATCTCCCTTTCAAGTGACATGATTGTTATTGACCGTGAGTGTTATTCCTTTTTTCCCTTGAAACAAACAAACAAACAGCAAAAAGGGTCAGCTAACTAACACACAACCAATAACCAAACACGACTAGCAGGGGAACTAGACACCATTCAAAGTACACTCAGATCAACAGCACGAGGAGGAAAGCACGAGAAGCACAGTGAAAGCCCTCGTATGTTGTCTGAAGAGCACTGCCTTTTCAAACTGGGCCGCTCGCCAGGCTCATCGGCTGCAGCTGCGGAGAACCAATGGCTGGCGGCAGGAGGCGGGACCTGTAAATCAAGCAGAGCTGGACAACAAAAACAGGAGCGCTCACTCGGGCCTAAATGCGAAATCTATCGGCTGGGGGCCGTAACACCCCCCTTCCTAAAAGGAACATCTACCACAAAAAGTTTGCTCAGGACTGGGAGACACGAGAAAGAGCGTCGGCCATAACATTTTCAGTTCCCTTTTTGTGACGGATTTCTAAGTTGAAACCCTGCACTAACAGAGACCACCTCATCAAACGCTGGTTCGCATTCCGCATCTGGTTCAGGAAAACGAGCGGGTTGTGGTCGGTAAAAACTAAAACAGGTAAAGAACTGGAACCAAGATACACCTCGAAATACTGTAACGCCAGCAGCAGCGAGAGAGCCTCCTTCTCTGTGGTGCTGTAGTTAAGTTGGGGAACACTGAACTTTTTGGAAAAATAACAAATGGGGTGAACGATCCCTTTCTCATCCTCCTGCAGCAACACAGCTCCGGCCCCACTGGCGCTGGCATCCACCTCCAACTTAAACGGGGGAGTGAAGTTTGGGGCTGCCAGGACAGGTGTGCTGCAGAGGAGAGCTTTACAGGAACGAAAAGCGACATCACAGGCATTGGTCCAAACAAATGTTTTTTTAACACTAGTCAGACTTGTGAGAGGGGCGGCTACATCAGCAAAGTTTCGGCAGAAACTCCGGTAATACCCCGCCATGCCCAGAAAGCGGCGGAGCTCACGCCTGGTTTTGGGGACGGGATAATCCAGGATGGCCTGGACTTTGGCCTGGACAGGGCGCACTTGGCCTTGGCCCACCTGTTTGCCAAGGTAAGTGACGGTGGCCTTACCAAACTCACATTTTGCCAGGTTAAGGGTAAGGTTGGCCTCTCTCAACCTATCAAAAATCACTTCGAGAGTTTTTATATGCTTTGACCATGACTCAGAATATGCAACAACATCATCTAAATAAACTTCACAATTATTCACATCGGATAAGACGATGTGCATCAGACGCTGGAATGTGGCAGGTGCGTTTCGGAGACCAAACGGCATAACAGTGTACTGCAAGAAACTGTCAGGCGTGACAAAAGCTGACATCTCGGAAGCACGTGGTGTTAATGGGATTTGCCAGTATCCCTTCAGGAGGTCAAGTTTAGTCACAAATTTTACCGAACTGACTCTGTCAACACAGTCTTCCATGCGGGGAAGAGGATAGGAGTCTGGCTTGGTGACATTATTCACTTTTCTAAAATCTGTACAGAACTGTGATGTCTGATCAGGTTTGCGAACAAGCAGACAGGGGGAACTCCATGCGCTGGAGCTGGGCACAGCTAAACCATTCTCCAATTGATAGTCAACCTCCTTTTTGAAGAGGGAGCGCTTGGTGGGGTTGACACGGTAGGCACGTTGCTTGATTGTGGGGTGGTGACCGACATCAATATCATGAGATAGAACAGTAGTGCAGGTAGGAGTGTCGGAAGATAGAGTGAGGTGGCTGTCAATCAGTTTAACAATGTCAGCTTGGGCGGGACCATCTCGATCAGGGATGCCAGGGTGAAATTGGACAGGGGGCCAGATTTTTTTCAATTGAGACCTCAGGGGGCCGGATTACACTTTCGGACTGAAAAGGCAAACATTGACTCAACACATGGATAGGTAGGCTATTTGAAATTATTCATGAAGGCCTACACATCAAAAAGAAATTGCATTGGCACCAAAATAGCCTCACAATGAGGCCTAAATTACATACATTACAAAGGAAGATGATTGACAGGCGCTCTCCTTCATACAATCACGTGCACACTTCATGGCTGCACCTGATTGGACGATCGCTTTCACTGCTGCGCTGTCTGCTCCCGGATTTCAAACCGACCAACATGGCGGCTCGTTTGGAAACTTTCTCTTATTTTACGACAATAGTTCACCGAAAGGTGTTTCTGAAAACATTTTATGCGAGAAATAAGCTATGCAGTTGCTGAATCTGTCTTTATTTTAGATGGACAACATTCAGTTTAAAAGAGTTTCGAGAGCTTGTGGGAGGCAGCGGCGCACCGTCTCTCCACGCTCGCCGTGAGTCGAATGCATTGCAGGGCATACCGTAAATCCTTTAATATAGCCTCAGCCAAAATCTTCACGACGCGAACCTGACAATGAATGGGAAGGGTGGAAATAACGCTGCCTGTCGACACTTGCCCCGTCCAATGTTAGAGACCGGCCGGTAATAGAATACAGGCCAGTATTAGAGGACTTACAGTATATATTTAAAAAAAAACAAATAGATAAAATAATAACAAAAAAAATATTCTCCCCTTATCACCCGCGGGCCGGATGTGACGTACAGTCGGGCCGGGTCCGGCCCGCGGGCCGTAACCCTGTCATCCCTGATCTAGATGCTGCAAATGAACAGAGATGTTTTGCAACATTTCAGAATTTTGCAGACTTGAACACGAGGAGCTATTTCCACAGAGACCATCACTTTCTGGCGAATACAGGGGAGGAGTGACAGAGGTGACGGTGGCTACGCTACGTGCATCGCCGCGAGTGACATATGGTTTCAGCATATTCACATGACTTACTCGAGTTTTTCGCTTGCAGTCAGGAGTGGCGACAACAAAATCAGTTTCACATAACTGCTTCTCAATCACATAAGGGCCAGAAAACTTTGCTTGAAAAGAAGAAGTGGGGAGTGGGAGAAGAACGAGCTCTCTGTCACAAACCTCAAAAACTCGCTTCACAGACTTTTTATCAAATTTTCCTTTCATTTTTTCCTGAGAAACCCCCAGAGAGCAGCGTACAGCTTCGCGTGCTGTGTGCAACCTCTCCCTGAATTTACTCACGTAGTCAAGCACGTTAGAGCTGGGGTTAGCTGTGTCAGACAGGAACTTCTCACGGAGCATACAGAGGGGACCACGCACTGCGTGACCAAATACTAATTCAGCAGGGCTGAAACCAGTGGACTCCTGCACGGTTTCCCTTGCAGCTAAGAGCAGAAAAGGCAGACCCTCGTCCCAATCTTTCCCCGTTTCGAAGCAGTACTTTTTCATCATGGATTTTAGCATCTGATGAAAACGCTCGAGTGCGCCTTGGGATTGGGGGTGATAGGCGCTGGACGTTCTGTGGCGGATGGACAGTGATGAAAGGACTTGAGCAAACAGTTTGGATGTAAAATGTGTGCCTTGGTCAGTTTGGACATACTTTGGCAGACCGAAAGTGGAAAAGAAATTCATAAGTACTTTGACAACGGCTATGGCTTTTTTTTTTTTTTTTGGCATCACATGACTAAATAACCTAATACTGAATACTGCAGCACCCTGCCTTCGCCCAATGACAGCTGGGATTGGCTCCAGCCCCCCCACGACCCTGAATACAGGATAAGCGGTAGACAATGGATGGATGGATGAATACTGCAGCATTTAGAAGACACAGGCTATCACAGGATATCAGACATTAGTGACGACTAATTAGCACAATACTCCACCATGTATTGCGCCGCAATAAGCCAACGAGCATGCCGCCGTTGTGGCGGCTCTCATGAACACCCGTGTTGCGGTTCCCGACACATAAACAGACCGCCGACAGACGCGGTACAACTTTCCCCCATTTAGCTGCTCCCTTAAACTATAACGTGGAAGTACTAAATACACTCAATGAACGAACAGAAACACTCACTTACATTCTGCAATGACGCACACTGGCACTTCAGTGCCGCACAGCGAAGTCTAGCGAGTGACTGACGGGAGATAAACTAGCCGGGAGATCATATCGCTGCTCGTACTACACTCCCCATAATGCTTTGCGCTCTTAAAGTAATACAATCGCTCACCAAAAGATTATTAAGACACAGAATCATCCATAATAAACATAACATAACAACATCTGGAGCCTTTCTAACAACTGTGACATCATGAATGTTTATTGTACCTTGCCGCGTTTTTGAAACAGTACTGCTCCAGTAATTTCCATCCACGGAAACCGCAAGCATATCCGGGCTGCACGCTTGACAGGTGAAGGGCTCCCCCTTGCAGAGGCTGTCCACCTCATATCTCAAAGCCTCCCACTCGAAGAAGCTTTTGAGGAAGCTATCGCTGGAGATTTTCCCAGTCTATCACAAAAACGACATCTTGATCAAATGATATTTATAAACTAAAATAGAAGGACACAGCTTTTGCATAACTTCAATAATCACACGGCCAAAGCGGACAGTTCGCTGATCAAGCATTTTTAAAAATGCCTGACAGGACAGTCCAGGTGCAGCCATTTTAATTTCTTCATACGAGAAGAAAACATCAATGGCATAGATTGTGGCAAAGTGAAGGGTTGCTGGCCAGTAATCACTCTTTACAACATCCTCAACTCCAGCAGTCCATGTGGCTTTGCATGCACTGCAAGCCAACTCTGGCATGCTGAGCTCGTCGGCCTTGAAAAAAACAAAACAAACACTGTAATGTCAATTTTCACACACTTAATTATATAAATGTTTTTTAAAGAATATGTTATGCATTTCTCATTAATGTAACGTTATGCATATCCTTATGAGGCTGGGGGCTGGGCAGGAAAAAATACACATGCATCTAAAAAAAGAAAATCATGGAAAATGCCATGCCTTGTTCTGTTTTAATTTAGATGAGTACAACAAACAGGTCATGAAAACCAAAAATGTAGTACCTCACAATATTAGAATGTTACATAGACCAATCAAAATAAAAGGATTGATCATACAGAAATGTCAATGTTATGAAAAGTACTGTATGTTTATTCTAAATTCATTATGTGTAATGAATCTGGAATTCATGCTTCACTTTTAGAATTACATCACAGAAAATAAAACTTTCAAATTATATTTTAATTTTTTGAAATGCAATCGATGTAGCAAAAAATGAAAGCGGTCTGACAAATTTGGTTTTCCTCACTATTGAAATGTGTCATTTCTAGAATCAAAGTGTTTTCGGAGCATTTAGTTGTTGTGCAGATGCTTTTAGCCTTACTCAGTACTCATGTTAAGATATCATACAAAGCAATTACAAACATTTGGGAGTTTGTGAGATGGGATAGATATTATTAAGAACAAACTTTTAAAAAAGTTTCACATTCTTACCATTCTTTGTGATCACAGCCACAGCCTTTCCTGATTTGAGACTCAATGAGTCT
The DNA here is from genome assembly GCF_963514095.1 of Eutrigla gurnardus. Taxonomy (NCBI): domain Eukaryota; kingdom Metazoa; phylum Chordata; class Actinopteri; order Perciformes; family Triglidae; genus Eutrigla; species Eutrigla gurnardus. The sequence goes on from NC_139927.1 coordinate 779,213, forward strand.
GTTGAACAACCACATATTTTTTCTGAGATCTCCACAGGTACGTAACGTACTGAAAAAAGAAAATGTTGATTAAGAATCATTTTTATCGAATGGGATATACAACATTGTAAAGTGACAGATTTCTGACTAAAAAAGACTGAACTTTACTGAAGAATGTGAAGCATTGCTGATAAGTATTAAAGTGAACATGAAGAAGCTAACATTTTCAGTCCAGCGAGAAAATATATTTTGTGACAAAACAGAACTTACCACAGGGAGAAAGGGCCTTATTCAGCACATACGTTATGTGGGGCAATGGCTGGAAAAATCCCAAAGTGCTGCCATCTCTGTTGTGGAGGGGGTGTCTGGTGTGCATGCTGACATCACACTCGGCACAGAAGAAGGGGCATGGACGGCAATCACGGCAGCGGACAACAGCGGAATTGCTTGAACACTGTTCCACATTTTCTAGTGCTCCTGCGGTGTTAACCAGCTGTGGTCTTGCTGCCCTCCAGCTTTCTGAAAAGATGCTTTTTCTGGTGCTCCAGTTTGTAGAAGCCAGAAGAGCTCTTGGGGTTGGTGCTTCCATCTCATCTCCTGTGGCATCACACAATGATAGCTGGAGGTCTTGTAAAAACCCCTCTATTAAAATGGTATATATATATATATATATATATATATATATATATATATATATATATATATATATATATATATTAAGTTTGATACCTTGAATTTCAAATACAAAGATAGAGTTTACATTTTAACTCTGTATTACAAACATTGCAGATACAAGTAAAAAATATCTGAACACAATGCTTTGAGCGACTGGATGCAACGTAAAGTACATACCAATAGCATCTGGAGCAAAGACCACATCAGAGCTAGTGCCAGGAGCACTAGTGTCAGGAGCATCAACAGACGGGTGAGTCTTCTGACTGCAGCCAGCTGTGCCAGAATAAAAAACAAACTATTATTCACAGCATTAAAATGGTCTACTTGTCCCAACACTACTTGCACATGATACAGAGTCAATTATGAAATCCTCACCATCAAACATTTATCTAGAGGAGACTATGTGGAAGGGACAAGTGGACTTTTTTTCACACATCATGATGTGGACATGTATTGAACTGTACACACAATGACAGTAAATTAAAATACTGGCAACACAATCAGAACAAACTATTTGAAAGGCAGTCTTGCCAAGAACAATATATATAAAAAACTGACATGGTTGATACACAGCCAAGGACAGAAAGACTGCAGCATGTGATTGAAACTTCTCACCAGAACATCATTGATAACATCTACAGTGCATCAGTGATATCAGTGCACAGATTTAAAAGACAACACACACCACAGTCACGGTCTGTTCCCCCCAGTGTTGCCAGGTGTACGATAATTATCATATTTGTACGATAATTTTTCCCTCTGTACGATCAATAATCCCAAAGGTCAAATATACTATAATTTGACCATTCCGTGAATGTGTGGTTGTAATCGGTTGTAATCAGCCTGTCGCAACTCTGTCTGTCAGAGTTTTTTGGTGAACCCTGAAGGCATCTGCTTTTCTAAATGTGAGCTACGAGTGACGTGTATGCGTTTGCCTCAGAACAAGGGCCATGATTGGCTGAATAGTCTGCTGCGCACGCCCCATGAGTGAGGAAGAGAGAAAAAAAATAAATGAAGAAGAAGCAGAGCCGGTCTGTAAAAAAGAAGCGCTGAAAATTAGTGAACATGTGTTACGTGTCCACAGAAAGAATACTGGTAAAACATAACATAATAAGAGTCAAGACAGGGTGACGGTTTAGGGTTTTATTACCGTTCTCCAGAATAAAACAAAACAAAAAAAAGATGAACAAGGTGGTGATTTATGTAGTTGTAGGGGGTGTATGCTGTGTAAAACAAAACAGAAAATAAACCTAAGACTACCTAACTCAAAAGGAAAGCAAACCTCCTGGCTCCCGACCCTGAACAGAAAACACAATGGAGTTAGGTGAGTCTTCCAGGAAACTATCTTCCCTACACTCCCTGAACCTAACATAAAACCGTGCCAAAAAGACCCGCCACCAATCACCACCCGCTCAGCAATGACAAAGTCAAGGAGTGTTGACAGTGGGCAGCCCGCAAGGACTACACACTAAGAAGGTTTAACCAAAGTTTCAAACGAAAGTTGGGTCCAAACAAAGGACAATGGCGGCGCGTGGCGCCGACGCAGCGCCATTGCGCCCAGCAACGACCATACCCGGCAGAGACAGCAGCCCGCACTCGCAGAGAGGCGGTACCGCGAGAGCCGGAAAAAAAGGACCCGCCAGCCCCGGAGACGGCTGTCTTTTATAGACTCCGCCCCGCCATGTAATTAGCCCCATCTCGGGCTTCCTGGGCTGGAGACAGACGCGGGTGACAGAAGATCGACGCACAATATTCCCTCATAATGCAGCGGTTAAGGACTCCAGCAGTATCTGCGTAACACCCCCACCATTAAGAAAATAAATTGGGGGTGAAAAAAAAAAAAAAAAAAAAATATATATATATATATATATATATATATATATATATATATATATATACATATATGCTATACTATACTAACAGCCAGCCCAGTCACACACGCAGCTGGGCTGAAGGGAACAGAAAGGGTTAACGATTAACCATCCAGCAGCGTCTCCCCCCCCCCAGCTGAGCAGAGGAAACAAAACGCAAAGGTTAACAAGTAAACCAAAAAAACTGTTTACTGTTACACAATAAATTTAAAGTAGGTTTTATCTCTTTAAAAAACATTAACCCACAATTTATTTATTTTTACTCTTTTTTTCACAGGGCAAATAGTAACTTAACATCTGGACAAGGCGTCCGCTACCACATTTTCACGCCCTCGTATGTGTTTAATCTCAATATTGTAACCCTGTAATATGAGGCTCCATCGCATCAAGCGCTGATTTGAGTTGCGCATGCGATCGAGGAACACCAGGGGGTTGTGGTCAGTATAAACCACAACGGGCTCTCCAGCCCCACCGACATAGACTTCAAAGTGCTGGAGAGCCAACACCAGAGCAAGGCCCTCCTTCTCTATCGTTGAGTAGGCACGTTGATGGACATTGAATTTTCGCGAGAAAAAACAGATTGGATGCTCCAACCCCTCGTTATCTTGCTGTAACAAAATGGCTCCCGCGCCAAGGTCACTCGCATCAACAGCAATAGAGAAAGGGCGAGAAAAGTCAGGGGCAGCGAGCACCGGTGCTGTCGTTAACAAGGCTTTGACAGCCTCGAAGGCGGCCTGACTCCGAGGAGTCCATTTAAAGCACACCTTCGAGCTGAGCAAATCAGTGAGGGAAGCGGCAACGGTCGAGAAATGTTTGCAGAATGACCGGTAGTACCCGACCATGCCGAGGAAGCGCCGCAGCTCGCGGCGAGTAGTTGGAACCGGATAAGCCAGCATAGCCTCCACCTTGGCATGAACGGGACGTACCTGCCCCCGCCCAACCACCTTACCTAAATATGTGACAGTGGCCTGAGTGAATTCGCACTTAGCCAAGTTAATGGCTAGATTGGCTTCGGCCAGGCATTCTAGCACTCTAGCAAGGTGAGTAAGATGTTGCTGCCACGTCCATCCATCCATCCATTTTCTACCGCTTATCCTGTATTTAGGGTCACGGGGGGGCTGGAGCCGATCCCAGCTGTCATTGGGCGAAGGCAGGGTACACCCTGGACAGGACGCCAGTCTATCACAGGGAGACATGTAGAGACAAACAACCATTCACGCTCACATTCACACCTACGGGCAATTTAGAGTCACCAATGAACCTATCCCCATCCTGCATGTCTTTGGACTGTGGGAGGAAGCCGGAGAACCCGGAGAGAACCCACGCTTACACGGGGAGAACATGCAAACTCCACACAGAAGGAACCCGGGCCGACCCGGGAATCGAACCCAGGACCCTCTTGCTGTGAGGCGAGAGTGCTACCCACTACACCACCGTGCGTTGCTGCCACGTGGCGCTATATATTAGGAGGTCATCCAAGTATGCCTCACAATTACACATGCCATCAAGAACGTTATTAACCGGCCGTTGAAATGTGGCAGGTGCATTGCGAAGCCCAAATGCCATTACCGTGTACTGTAGGAAATGATCTGGTGTCGCAAAGGCTGAAAGTTCTTTGGCACGGGAGTGGAATTTGCCAGTAGCCTTTCAGCAGATCAATTTTGCTTAAGAACACAGCAGAGCCTAAACGATCAACACAATCATCGATGCGCGGCAAGGGATGACTATCAGGTTTCGTAACGGCATTGACTTTCCTGAAATCAGTGCAAAAACGCACCGACCCATCACTTTTAGGCACCAATAAACACGGACTACACCACGGACTGCAGCTAGATTCTGCAATACCGTTCTCCAACATAAATTTCACCTCCTTCTGAAACAAGCCCCTCTTAAGTGGATTTGCATGATAGGGATGCTGTTTAATAGGGCGCGTTGCACCCACGTCAATGTCGTGAACAATCGCTGTTGTTTGGCGAGGCACATCAGGGAAAAGATCCACATGCAAGTTAATAAATGAGATGAGGTCTTCACTGTGTGACGACCCCAGTGGGTGTGGATGTTTGTTGCATGTGGTGTTTTCTCTCGCTGTCTCCAATCTCTTTCTAGTAATGGTTAACATGTAACTGGCCAAGTTGCTTGGGTTGTAGCTTTGGTGTGACGGTTCCCCTCCGGGGTTCCGTCTTAAGGGGTGGGTGTGACGACCCCAGTGGGTGTGGTTGTTTGTTGCATGTGGTGTTTCTCTCGCTGTCTCCAATCTCTTTCCACAGGCTTTATGAGTCTCCGGTGTGTGTTTCGGAGGGGGCGGGGCCACGCCGTTAAACACCACGTGGAGAACGCCAGCTCGCTCTCTCGGTCCATTCCCGGCCTGGCGTCCGGCCGTTCACCTGCTGTTCTGCTTATTGGGTTTTAAGGCGCACCCAACATTCACTTATGCAGCCAAGCACCTGCACACACTGCTTATCACAGATATAGAATAGCCTGACGTTGTTTTGGTATTGGTATGGGGGGGTTTGTCAATAAATATAATTGCCGGCAACTTCCCTCTTGTGCTGTTTTGTCAGAGATCTGAGCCAGTTCTGACAACGGTCTGTGGCCGGCAAATGTGACAAAAAAGAACTCAAGTTACACAGCACCTCAGAGTTCTTCATTCTGCCTTCAATTACCTCCACTGAGGGAAGGCGACCCTCATCGTCATTCACTGATTCAGCCACGGCACCCTGCTGATCAGACAGAGTGGCAGCCACGGATCCCAACGGAGCGGCAACTTCAGCACCACAGGCAGTGGACAGCGCCACTCGCGCGTCGGGACCTGTTCGATCACAGTAAAGCTTCAAGCGATTAATGTGACACATTGTGGTTTTCCTTCTACGATCAGGGGTTGCAATGACGTAGTTAAGATTATTCACCTGCCGCACAACCTTGTAAGGACCACTGTAACGAGGCTGTAATGCAGCGCCCATCACGGGAATCAGGACCAACACGCGATCGCCAGGGTGAAATTCACACGCCACAGCGGTTCTGTCAAACCTTTGCTTCATGCGTTTTTGACAGACACCTAGATTTTCCTTGGCTAAATCACATGCACGACAGAGCCGGAAACGCATTTTAGAGACATAATCAGACAGATCGCCATACTCCTTGCTTTCCGTTAGAAACGACTCGTGTAACAATTTCAACGGTCCACGCACTGTGTGCCCGAACACAAGCTCCGACAGACTGAACCCCAGACTCTCTTGTACAACTTCATGTACCGCAAACAGAGCGGCACACCCTCATCCCAGTCTCGCTTGAATTCCAGACAGAAACGTTTAAGCATTGATTTTAGAGTGAGATGGAATCTTTCTAGTGCACCCTGAGTTTGAGGTCGATAAGCTGTGGACTGCACATGTTTAATTGCGAGCTGACGCATCGCCTGCGCAAATACATGGGACATGAAATTACTTCCACGGTCAGTCTGCATGGTCTTCGGAAGGCCAAACATAGAGAAGAAATCAATCAGAGCCTTCACAATGGCTGGAGCCTTAATTTTCCGTAAAGGGACAGCATGAGGGAACCGTGTTAACGTACACATAATTGTGAGTAAATGTTGATTGCCGGACTTCGTCCGAGGCAACGGACCAACACAATCCAAAATTACATGTTCAAACGGCTCGGAGGAGACAGGTATTGGCTGTAAAGGCGCAGGAGGAACGACCTGGTTAGGTTTTCCAATAACCTGACACACATGACACGTACGACAGTATTTTGCAACATCACGGTTAACACCTGGCCAATAAAAATATCGGGTGATACGATCCAGTGTCTTTGTCACACCCAAATGACCAGATAAATGGTGATCATGAGCAACGCTCAATATGTGATCACGATAACACACGGGGACAACCATTTGGTAGAAAACCCTCCACTCATCTCGCGCTGAGGCCATAAGAGGTCTCCATTTGCGCATCAAGACACCCTCTCGCAAAAAGTAGCCGTGAGGAGAATGCTCAATATCTATTTCGGCCACAGCCTCGACAAAGAGCGAAGCGAGAGACGGGTCGTTTCTCTGTTCCTTAATTAAGTGCTCACGACTCACAGACACTTTAGGAACCTTGGACAGTGATTCAGAATCAGCCAGCAAATCACCAACATCGAGTGAGGGTTTTACAAAAAATGTATCGCAAAGACCAAATGATTCATCCTCAACCTGGGTTTCTTTTGCACGCTGTGCTATAGCATGCGTAACGACGCTAGCTTGAAAAACTCCAAGTTTACTACGGGCGAAGGAAACACCATGCCTCCCATAACATCATTGCCCAGCAACACTTGCACATTTTTAATTGGGAGAGTACGACGTACACCCATTTTAAAGTCACCAGCAACTAAATCCGAAACAAGTGCCACTTCATGGAGAGGGACATTCACAAAGCCCATTTCGAAACCTTGCACAAGGATATTCTCGCCAGCATAAGACTTTTCACTAAATGGCAAAACACTCTCCAGGATGAAACTTTGCGAAGCAGTTGTATCCCTAAGTATGTTCACAGGCACACGCACCTCGCGGTTGCCTGTTAAAGCAATGTAGCCCGTTGACACAAACGGAGCAAAGACATCACTCACTCACGTCTTTCCGAGACGTCGGAGGAAATGTGGAAACACAAAGACCTAACTCTGAGCCAGTCTTAGGCGTGAACTTAACCTTATTGTCACGTTTCAATTTAAAACAATTAGCGATAAGATGCCCACGCTTATGACAGTGCCCAAAAACCATTGGATCCTTTAGACGAGTCACACATTTATCATCAGTTTGAGCATGTTCCACTACAGTTTCTTTGGCCATATTAAAGTTCCGTTGCTGACCATAATTCTGAAACTTAACAGGATAAGAGATTGCATCTTTTCTTGCAAGCACATATTCGTCAGCAAGTACAGCAGCGCTAGACGGCGTAAGATCTTTGTGCTCACCAGTGCCGTCGTATAGGGGGGGAAAGGTGATCACAATTCTAAGGGCCCACAGCCCGCTAGGGCCCACACACAGCCCCCAGTAGGTGGCAATGAATGGTTAGAGGGGACCACACCGATATTCTTTCAGGGGGCCCAGAATTCCTAGCAACTCCCCTGGTGCTCACCCACATATGTGGCTATATTTTTAGGTAGGGAATTCCTGAAATCCTCAACAATGAGTAAATCACGGAGACCCTCAAAAGTCGTTACATTCTGTGAATTTAGCCAACGAATACACAGCATCTCTTTCTCTCGAACAAACTCAACATAAGTCATCGATTCACGCTTCTCATAATTCCGAAACTTTTGCCTGTATGCTTCAGGTACAAGCGAATAAATATGCAGCACAGCTTGCTTTACCTTATCATAGTCCGCCGCATCGAACCGGGAAGAAATAGTGACCAATCGGTCAGCCATGGTCGGGATGTGCTCTGACCTCTCCGCAGCTCGCGAGTTCCCGTTACGGAAGCGAGGTGAAGTGGCCAATACCCGGGAGGAAATGGCGAAGTTAAGGGCAGCGAAAGCTGCAGAGGACAGTGATGATTAATAAATTAAAAGAGAAAAAAAAGGGGCTCCCACACCATCCCATCAAATAGTAGCTACACTGGACTTTCTTTTTTTTTTTTTTTTTTTTCTGTTCTCTGTCGATTAGACCCCCTCCAGACTTTGTTACATGATGAGACTCCTGTTCACTCGTGATGAACAAATATGGACACGTGTGCAGACACTCACGTAATCTGTATGCACTGGACTTCAGCTCTCTGTACCACCTACTGCTGTAACATAGTATGTCAAATGTCAAGTGTAAGAAAATGTTAAAATGCAATTGACAAGAAAAGACTATGATGTTGATTTTTTTATTATTATTATTATTATTATTATTATTATTATTATTATTATTATTATTCTTTGTTCTTTTTTACTTTCTATTTTTTATTTTATTTTAATTTAATTTTTTTTCAATTTTATTATTATTATTTTTTTTCTTTCTTTTCCCCCCTGGGTAATGGGGGCGGGACTAGATAAGCCTCGGCTTCTCTCGCTTTCCCTTTCGGCCATGTGTATTCATGTTTACTGTGTGAGCAAGATGTGTGATGATGACTTAATGAACATGCCCGAAATAAACAAATAAATAAAAAATAAATCTTCTAAGGACAACGAGGAATATGCCTGCTGGGCCTTGCCTTGGAATATGCTTTGTAAAGTTATCGGCCACACTTCGCGAGGCCATTTAAGAACTGTAGCAACTCTTTCAAAATGTGCGAAAAACGTATCAACCTCCCTCTCATTAAAGGGCGGAACAAGTTTAATAATACGTGTAACATCAAAACCGACATGTCCGACAGGGATACGAACACCAGACTGAAGAGCTTGGATCTCCAACTCTTTTAAGTGAATAGCCTGTTTCATCTCCAAGTCTTTCATTCTCAGTTCATGCTCTCTGTGCTCTCTATCACGCACTGCTTGTCTTTCAGCCTCTAGCTGTGATTTCTCTCTTTCCCACGCGACCTCTTTTTTGCGAAGCTCTAAATGCTTCCATTCTAAGGCAGTTTTAGTAGGTGTAAAGTCCGGTTTACCAGTATATGGCCGAGCAGGAGTTTCAGGACTTTCTTTTACCAATACCCCCATGTCGCGTAGATCAGCCACTAGTTTTTCCAGGAGATCCGCTTTAACAGGCAAACCACGAACTTCAATTTTAAAGTGGCCAGCAACGCGCACTAGATCATCTCTAGTAATGGACGACAAGCATGCAAAGGAGGAGCCTGCACAAAAGCTTTGAGGTCAAACATAATATGTTGCACAACAACAACAACAACAAAAATTAAAGAAATACTCAACGCGCAAGTGGCAGAAAAAAAAATATCACCGTAGCGCTAATCGTACTTCCAACTATCTTACTTGAAACTATCTTCCCTACACTCCCTGAACCGAACATAAAACCGTGCCAAAAAGACCCGCCACCAATCACCACCCGCTCAGCAATGACAAAGATTAATTAAGGAGTGTTGACAGTGGGCAGCCCGCAAGGACTACACACTAAGAAGGTTTAACCAAAGTTTCAAACGAAAGCTGGGTCCAAACAAAGGACAATGGACAATGACGCACAATATTCCCTCATAATGCAGCGGTTAAGGACTCCAGCAGTATCTCCGTAACAACATGTTAGACGCTATTAAACACTAGAGTGACTATAGCGCATCAATAGGCTTGTTATTTTGGTTATGACGGGTGTATGATAGTTTCCCTCAAAATACGATAATTTTATGTCTCTGGTACGATAATCCTACATTTCTCACCTGGCAACACTGGTTCCCCCTTCTGACAAAACCGAAATTGTATAAGCCTGTGTAGTGGTCTAGTATGGCAATTGCGATATTCAATATAATGTCGTTACTTGAAGAAAAATAAGGAAAGAAGATAAATTCCCTTTTCGAATCAGTTATAGACTAGGTCTAGGCTATGTCTAGGCTAGGTCACTGTGCAAAAATACCACAGCCTCCAGTCATTACAACAAGGGAAGGGTGGCAGTAGGGAAGTGGTCTTGACAGAAGGGGTAGGATAAAGAAGTATGTGAAGGCCCACAGATTTTGCCCTGCCCCTCAGTGATCACTTTGTTGAACTTCTGGTGGTAGCATATCACTTCTATATTTAAGTATGTTACAACTTGTAATAATTTAACATAAAAGTGGGGAAACAATGATTAAAGCCATTTTTTTGTGATTTTTCAGACAGAACCGTATTTATTTATACATCTTTTATTCTGCATACATGTTGCTTATGTACAGAGATTATAATTAATATATGTATACTGTCTATGATCAACAACGGTAGGTATACATGTTGTAGGAGTGGAAAATAGTGTGGTAGACTTTTGGGTAGGCTGAATGCTTAATGCTTTATGTCCATCAAAGTAGAGTTCTCAACCAGTCGGGTCTAAAATCTAAGCAAGTGACTCGGGTCGGACCTCAGGCTTAATTTTTTTCTGCTCAGTGAAATAAAAATGGATTAATCATCGCTGCGGTTCACCGTTAAGAGAGTCTAGCTGCTGCGTATAACGTGCATCATGGAGAGGGGCGGGGGCAGACCTGACGCCGCTGCGTGCACGCCTTTAGCCTGGAGAACTAGATGGAGTTGGTGAAAAGTAAGGTGAATTCACCGTCGCCTTTTTCTGGTCATGATAATACGTGTATGAGATAAAAAAAAAAGAAGGGGGGGGGGGGGGGGGGGGGGCGGCGTCGTCGGGCCGGGTTCGGGCAGATAATCCATGTTGATGTGTCGGGTTACATCGGGTCCGGGCTTTAAAAGCCACGGGCCGGGTCGGGTCGTAATTTTCAGGCCCGTTGAGAACTCATCAAAGCCCCTCTCAGTCATTGATGCCAAGTAGGCATGGCACACCACATTAAAGATTTCAGCATTACCTGATCGAAAACATTTATGAAACGTGATTCTTGTTCATTACGGTCATTATAGTTTTTTGCAAAGCCCTTCAAATAAAATTACACCAAAATAAAGTTGTAGTGTCTTAAATAAATCAGTCGAATGACATTTATATTCTACAGTTCCTATATTGGCTACCAGCTGCATTTGGGCTGATTCTATCAGTTTTGGGGGGGCAGATTTTAGTCCTATTGTTATTTTGTTCTTTTTACTCTCTTAACCATGCATGCATGCTCTTACCTGAAGGGGAAGACTGCAACTGCCGCGAGGGACGCCGGTCCTGGTCGCACACCATGACGTTGTGTATCGTGCATTTCGTTTGATGGCGCACGCACCTTTGAATACAAATCTTTATCTATAAAGATAGGAACATTTTACACTGCGGTACAGAGAGAAACAAATAAATGAGCCTATTATGTATGCTGTCATATCACATCAGTAAGAACATGTTTACAACATGAATTGTTTGGAGTTCACATCGTAGCCTACATACAAAGACAAGTAATTAACATGACAAAACAACAAATCAAGGAAAACAATAAATTAGACACATATAAGCTATGTTACATAAGGGGAACTAATTATTTTGTATTTATTTATTTATAATTTTTAAGTTTTGTTTGGACAGTTGAGTATTATGGGTAATGTAGGCTGGTGCCTTCAGCTACCCAAAACTGACAACAAACGAATTGAAGGGGAAACGCGGAAACAGATGTACGTGGCTCATTCGTCTTGTGTAATTAACAAGGATACACTGCTGTGTTAGTTGCTAGAAACGTCACATGTATTATTGTAAAATCATCGTTAGTCTAAAACCCTAAAAAATGACGGTACTTCCGGGTAATAGGTCCTCCCTATCCAATGGGACAGGTGCTCACGGCGTCTTTCAGCCGTAGTCCCTAGCAACCCGACGTCATTGAAACACCTGTCTGGCCATAAAATCTTCCTAATAACTATCCAATAGGACGGATGCTCACATCGTCCATTAGAGCCGTGGTCGGTTTAATACAGGAGTGAATGGGCTGCTGCAGCAGCCGCTCTGAACGTCAAATATCGTCTCCGTCTGCAGACGACGTCGAAGGGTACTTTTTCCGTCAGTGACTGTCAGTCGCTATTTGACGTTCTGGGAGTGAGACTGTGTTGCGCTGCTGTTATGTCCGACGGAGATGGATGTCTGACTTTAATATATTTCTCTTCTTCCACACACTGTCAATAGGCGGGCATGGCTGCGTATTAATCCGACGGGGGGCACTCATTTTCGGTCACAGCTCCGTGCACATTCAATCCCCCTCTCTGGATGTCTGACTTTATTTTTTTTCCCCTCTACTTCCACACACTGTCAATAGGCGGGCATGGCTGCGTATTAATCCGACGGAGGGCGCTCATTTTCAGTCACAGCACTGTGCACATTCACCCCCCTCTCTGGATGTCTGACTTTAATTTTTTTCTCTTCTTCCACACACTGTAAATAGCCGCGCATGGCTGCAGGTTAATCCGACGGAGAGCACTCATTTGCGGTCACAGCTCCGTGTACATTCACCCCCCTTTCTGGATGTCTGACTTTAATATTTTTCTCTACTTCCACACACTGTCAATAGGCGGGCATGGCTGCGTGTTAATCCGACGGAGGGCACTCATTTTCGGCCACAGCTCCGTGCACATTCACCCCCCTCTCTGGATGTCTGGCTTTAATGTTTTTCTCTACTTCCACACACTGTCAATAGGCGGGCACGGCTGCGTGTTAATCCGATGGAGGGCACTCATTTTCGGCCACAGCTCCATGCACATTCTTTCTTAAGGGAGTCATAGTTACCCCGGTCGTTCCCGCACGTCCTCGGTATCCATCAGTGGAAACCTGACCGCTGGACGGGGCTGAATCCCCGGGGACCTAGACCGAGACCCGGGTCCCAGGGACATCCTAGACAACATGGGTGCCTGGTTGTAGGCCCACCGGTGCTTCTTCCTTTCGACTCACGAGGAGGCCAACGTCACCATAGAACATGGCTATCCGGCCGCTCCTATTCCGTGTCGTTTATAGTCTTGCGTCGACTGAGGGCTTACCACCTCTTCGTCACCCATAGGTACAACGCGCCCCATAGAACAGCGAACGGCCGTTAAGTCCCGCTCCTACCGGCCAACAATGTCAAGCTTTGGGTTAGGGTTATTGGACCAGATAACCGGTTAACAGCGGGGCCTCTGCCTTTTCAGAGTGCCCATTTATTTATTCCCTTTGAGTTCCATACGTCACAGGCCTTGAAGCACTCACCAGCTCACTGCGGCAGGGGGAAGCGGATTCCATCCGCAATGACTTCCTCCATTGCCAAGGGAGGCCCCCACTTTGAAATGGACTCGACGCAACCCCCGAACGACCACAAGCCTGGTGCTAGATTTGAAGACCTACCAACTGTACCGTCATAGTAGCGTCCCCAGACGCCCACGTCCACCCACCTGTGGCTCACACACCCTTCCCCGAGGGGGGGGATTCCCCACATAGTAATGGACTATGAGAAGCCTTAGGCTGATGCGCTTGGTTGAACCCCAGTGCGTTGGGAGCCCCTACCGCCCGCCGGATGGCAGACGAGTGGCTGGAACCCCCGCACAAAGGGAAGACTAATGCCGGCTCGCACCCAAGAGGTCCCCGTGTCCACCCACCTATGGGTTCATCCCCTCGAAGGAGGGATTCACCATATTGTAGTGCAATCCAGACATCCTCAAGTCTACGTTCCTGACTAACACGGCCCTGGCCACGCAGAGAGAACTGCCGCTCTGACGGTCCAGACCACGGGTTTGGCAAAGTAGCGGGCTTCTACCGCTCAACCATTCGAGTTCGTTGGAAGCCCGAGGCGCCCATATCCACCCACCTGTGGCTCACATCCCCCCCTCGAGGGGGGAATTCCCCACTTTGTAATGGACCATGAGAAGCCCTAGGCTGACCTAATGCAGGCTCGCACCCAAGAGGTCTCCGTGTCCACCCAACTATAGGTTCACCCCCCTGAGGGAGGGATTCACCATATTGTAGTGCAATCCGGACATCCTCAAGTCTACGTTCCTGACTAACACGGCCCTGGCCACGCAGAAAGAACCGCCAGACTGACGGTAACTAACCACGGGTTTGGCAAAGTAGCGGGCTAACACGGCTCAACCATCCGAGTTTCTTTGAATATAAATATTATTGAATATATACATTGGACCAACAGGCCTCTGTGAACACATCCCGCCAGTATTACAACAGATGAGGTCGGGCTATTGTTTAACAGACTTACCGTTGCCAGTCCATGATCTGGTCGAACGGTCCAGGTAGGTAATCCTGTGCACAATGTACTCACCACTGCTTGGTCAGGTGGTCATAAGATTAACCCGTGCACCATTGGGTCTTGTAGCCAACAGTGACTTTGCACCATGCACCCTCCGGCCTCCGGGATCATGCGTTAGACTTACCGTCGCCTGTACCTGCTGGTCGAACGGTCCCAGTGGGCTGTTCCTCGTACCCCAAGACGTCCATTACCATTTAATTGGTTTGTTGCACACAACACCAACCAGCTTACTCCCATGTTCCTAACCAAACTTCTGTGCGCTTTACACACGTCCACCGTCTGGAGCAGGACCCTCCGGCTGAGGAGGGTGGAGAGCGATTTGACTCGAGACTTGCTTGCACCAAGAAGTACCAGGATCCTGTTGTTAGACCCATACCATTTCCCCCTAGCAAGGACGCTTAAGTTCTCAGCACAACCGGGGGATTCAATGAAACCCCTCTGCCTAACGTGAGATGGACACGCGGCAGCCAACCTCTTAGCCAACACCCCTGAGAAGGCTCTCAGGAGCACGGAACCAATCGTGATCGGACGCCACTGGTCTATGCACTTCAACTCGACCGGGTCACTAGACTTGGGGATCAGTGTGGTCCTACTGTCCTTGAGACAGCTGGGGAGCTTGCCACAGTATACAGCGGCGCTACGCTTGACTCCATCCGTGTCCGCTGCCGTTCCAGCTTTCATACGTTTAAGCGTCACCAGCGCTTCCTCCGATGTGATAATCCCCATGAAGGGGGAGTTATCCGCTAAGGGAAGGGCTGTCCCAACCCAGAGAAGCTGCCCTCTGACTCCCATACCAACTTATACGCATTCACAACTTCACTCAAGCCGACCATGCATTGAGTTCTGATTTTGCCATCAAGCACCAACTTGGCTAAGCTGCTGCGGTGATTATAATAAAGCCTCTGCTGGAGCTTGTAAATAGCACGTTTGCCTATCGTGACGCCCACAGGTGCATGCATCCTCTTGGAATTACGTCTGGGTCCAGAGCGACCCGCCAGTTTAACAATAAGTCCTTCGGCATATTAGTATCTTACCCAAGACAACCTGTTTTAAACTTGTCAACAATCAGC
This sequence comes from Eutrigla gurnardus, assembly GCF_963514095.1. Classification (NCBI taxonomy): domain Eukaryota; kingdom Metazoa; phylum Chordata; class Actinopteri; order Perciformes; family Triglidae; genus Eutrigla; species Eutrigla gurnardus. The sequence continues at coordinate 794,543 of NC_139927.1, forward strand.
CACCCATAGCCTCATCCACCACAGGGGTAGGTGGAAGCGGAAGTCTTGGGTAAATAGACTGAGCTTGGCACACTGGGGTCGCGGCATTCCGGGCCACTGGCGCGGCGTTCCGGGAGTTTTTTCCTCGACAAAACACAACAACACGGTAATGTCCGGTACTCCAAAAAAAAACTCCTCACTCAAAACTACAATTACGCACAGCGAAGCCGGACTTCTGCTCCGTCCGTAGATCCGTAAAACACTTGGACGCGTTGCGGGGATTCCCGCAGGTAAATAGACACAAGAACCCAGCCGAACTGTCGGGACTCTCACCCTCAGAGCTGGCTGAAAAGCCCTCGGACATCGGTCAAACACCGGCCCGCCCAGCTCCACGCGAGTCCACACAGGCGGACTCTCCGTCGAACGCAAAACGCCAAGACGCGCCGCACGCAAACCAGCCGGGAAACAGACAGCTGAACACGGCCGAACTCGGGCCACTTGTGCCCACAAGGCTGTCTCAAAAGCCCATGCAACTCACTCAAGCACCGGCAAGCCAACGGACGCGCGAACCCAAAATTACGCACCGCGAAGCCGGACTTCTGCTCCGTCCGTACACACGTAAAACACTCGGACGCGTTGCGGGGATTCCCGCAGGTAAATAGACACAAGAACCCAGCCGAACTCTCTGCCCTGATGCCCCCAGACCATGGTGAAAAGCCCGCGGTCCTCACTCAAACACAGGCCCGCCCAGGTCCACAAGAGTCCACACAGGCGGACTCTCCGTCGAACGCGAAACGCTAAGACGCGCCGCACACAAACCAGCCGGGAAACAGACTGCTGAACACGGCCGAACTCGGGCCACTTGTGCCCCCAAGGCTGCGTGAAAAGCCCATGCAGCTCACTCAAGCACCGGCCGGTCCAGGTCCGCGCCACGCCACAATTACGCACAGCGAAGCCGGACTTCTGCTCCGTCCGTACACACGTAAAACACTCGGACGCGTTGCGGGGATTCCCGCAGGTAAATAGACACAAGAACCCAGCCGAGCTCTCTGCCCTGATGCCCCCAGACCATGGTGAAAAGCCCGCGGTCCTCACTAAAACACCGGCCCGCCCAGGGCCACAAGAGTCCGCACCGGAGAACCGGTAATCCCCCCCGAATATAGGCTCAAAACCCCGGCCAAACTCTTGGGCCTGACGGACTCATGGCGAGCTCCAGACGACCCCAGCACCAGGCGGCCCCGTGGACCCACTATTAAGCACCCCTCTGCGGACTAAACACCTCCAGCCGCACCGCTGGGATTTCGCGCATATGGTACTCCACAATGAGTTGTGTTCGTTTATTTTCTAAGTCCTCGCGCATATGGTACTCCAAAAATAAGTTGTGAGATTTTTCCTAAGTCCTCGCGCCAGTGGCGGCGCCAGGGAGGGGCTTGGTTGGGCTATAGCCCCATCAAGAATTGTGTCAGCCCTACCGTTAGCCCTACCATAAAACCACCAAGAAAACAACAACAAAATAACCAAGAAAAGTGCGGAGTTCAACAGCACCACAACGTCACGTCGTAACGGCATTCAGGCAGCTGCGATGACAACTGTCACTGATCTGGGTTCATTAACAGACTGTACTGTCCGTACGTCAACGTCACTCATGTGAGCCGCTTTTAATGTATGCTCGACACAGAGACAGCAGGCTACTAGTTTGTAAGCTACCTGGCTTTAGCAGTTCGCGTTAGCGGCTTATAGTCACTCACGTTAAGTTAACGTTAGTAAGCTGGTCAAAATTGATCATGGATACATTTGTTTTTAAACGTCGTCGGACGGAACAACAGATGGCGGTGGCGGGCGTGTTGGATAAAACTACTGACGCACCGTTGACACCTGCAGGGGAAGATGACCACTCGGGTCCCGGCTGTTAACATAACTATTCACGTTTCGCTGTCTCTCTCTCTCTCTCACTGTGTGCATGTTTATAGCTGTGGGAGGGTGTTATCAGCGGCGCCGCCAGGTTTCAATTTCAATGTACGCACAGAAACACCACAGGGACCACCCCAGCCCAGGCAGACAGGAGGCTCCACACCAAGGTGTAGAGCTCTCCAGCCACCCGGGCCAGGGCCATCCACGGGACAGCACCCCCGACGGTGGACCAGAGACAGCTCCCGGTGCGGTCGGCCCCCAGGAGGAAAACACTGGAAAACCGAGGGGCTAAAACAGTAAAATAAGATAAAAAGATAGAAGCTAAAAACTGAGGGAATAAAAACAGTAAAATGCATCAAAATCTATAAAATAGACCCAATAAATGAAACAATAAAAATAAATAAATAAATATAATATAATATATAAAACAGTAAAACAGGATAAGTTAAAATAAATAATGTAAAATAGAATAATAATAAAAAATGTAAGAAGCATAAAAGGAATTAGAAAGAATAAAACAAGTCAGTTAAAAGCCTGATTAAAAAGGTGGGTCTTGAGCCTCTTTTTAAAAACATCAACATTCTCTGCGGCCCTGAGGTTCTCCGGCAGGCTGTTCCACAATCGGAGGCCATAGAAACTGAACGCCGCCTCCCCGTGTGTTTTAGTTCTTACTTTTGGTATGGTTAAAAGGCCAGCACCGGAGGACCTCAGGGTCCGTGAGGGTTGATAGGGTAAAAGTGTTGCAGATAAATAAGAAGGCCCAAGACCATTAAGACATTTAAAAACTAGTAAAAGAACCTTAAAATCGATCCTGAAACGCACAGGGAGCCAATGCAGCGATTCTAAAACTGGTGTAATGTGTTCCCGCCCTCTGGTCCTCGTCAGCACGCGTGCGGCTGAATTCTGTAATAACTGTAAATTGTATATGTTATTTTTGGGAAGACCAGAGAGCAGGGCATTACAATAATCTAAACGACAAGAGATAAAAGCATGCATCAGCACCTCTGTGCTGGCCTGAGAGAGAAACGGGCGGACTCTGGCTATATTCTTAAGATGGTAAAAACCTATCTTTGTTATGTTTTTGATATGTGGAATAAAAGTAAGCTCAGAGTCAAAAATCACGCCCAGATTTTTCACAGATTTTGCGGGTTTAAAATCCTGTAACTTTGGTAAAAGTTTCTCTCTCTGGCCTTCAGGACCAATGACAAAAACCTCTGTTTTGTCCCGGTTGAGCTGTAGGAAGTTTGCTGCCATCCATGACTTGATGTCTATAATGCAGTTAAAAAGGGCATCAATTGGCCCTGTGTCATCAGGAGACACGGCGATGTACAGTTGCGTATCGTCAGCATAACTATGAAAGCTGATGCCGTGCCTCCTGATGACGCGGCATGTACAGATTAAAAAGAGTTGGACCTAAAATTGACCCTTGGGGAACCCCACACTTTATCTTATGGGTTCCTGAGGAACATGTATCCATACTTACAAAGAAACTTCGATCAGTAAGGTAGGACGTGAACCAGTTAAGAACAGTACCAGAGAAGCCGACCAGGTTCCTCAGTCTATTTAATAAAATGTCATGGTCTACTGTATCGAAGGTGGCGGTTAGATCCAGTAGTACCAAGACTGTGAGTTTATGATTATCTAAATTACACCTGATGTCATTTAAAATCTTTAAAAGTGCTGTCTCTGTACTGTGGTTCCTCCTAAAACCAGACTGATGAGTCTCTAAAATATGGTTTGAGTTTAAAAAATAATTTACTTGATTAAAAACAAGTTTTTCTAAAATTTTACTTAAAAATGGTAAGTTGGATACAGGCCGGTAGTTATTTAAAACATTGGGGTCACTCTTCTTCAGAAGGGGCTTCACCACCGCCGTTTTAAAGGAGGTGGGGAAGACACCCGTCTGAAGAGAGCAATTCACCAGATACAACAGCTGTTCCTCAAAGAATCCATAGAGTTTTTTAAAAAACGGTGTGGGAATTGGATCTGAAAGGCAGGTTGTGGGCTTTACCTGGGAGAAAACTCGACCAAGTGTCCTCGCATCAACCAGGGCAAAACTCTCCAGTGTTTCCTCAGGTAAAAGCAATGATCCAGGTGTTAAAAGCTGTTGGGATAAAAGACTGGATCTGATGTCATTGATTTTTCTTCTGAAGTGGTCTGCAAAGTCCTCACAAAGGGCGTTATCTGGTGTCTTGGAGGATTTTTTTTTATTTGTGTTTGTTAAAAGATCGATGGTGGAGAATAAGAATTTGGGGTTATTTTTATGGTCATTGATTAATTTTTGGAAGTGGGAGATTCTGGCTTGTTTGACTGTGTTATTGTAATTTTTGAGGTGTTGACGTAAAATTTCATAATGGACTGTTAATTTTGTTTTTCTCCACCTCCTTTCTGCACTCCTGCAATCTCTTTTCAGTTGTTTAGTTTCTTCAGTTCTCCACGGGGTTGTAGGTCTTGTTTTAATTGATTTTATAAAAACTGGAGCAACTGAGTCCAGTATCAACTTTATCTTATTATTAAAATTGTCAGTGATAAAATCGCAGGGTGCTGGTAAAATTTCGGCAGGA
>NC_139927.1:803996-806496 GCF_963514095.1 Eutrigla gurnardus
GCACAGCCACATCCAGAATGATAGCTATGCCATCTATAGCGGCCCTTTGTCACTATCGACGCACGCTGCGGTTTAAAGGGCTTTACGCGTGCCAATGTAAGTGTAGGTGTATGCAGGTGTAGCCAAAGTGCATAACACAGCAACTGTCCAGTCAAAGCTTCTCTTTTTGTTGCAAATTTATTTATACAGCCGACTCGAATACTCACTAAACACAACAACACATTCTCTCTGTGGCATAACACGGCATGGCACGGTCAAAACCGTATGAGTTCCTCAGCGTGCGCACCTGCGCTGATTAGCCACCTACATTTATCACTTCAGGCCAATTACCTGAACAGAAATCGCCACCTACTGGCACAAAATGTGTACAACATTACAAAACAAAGAAAATGACCGATTTGGCTCCTACACCATCCTTTGCCACAATCATGTCTGGGACTCCCACTTGGCCATCCTTGTTTTGGAGCCTCTTTTCCTGCCACGACCTCCATCCTAACCTTTCCGCTTCACCTTTCAGTAGGTCACAAATCTTATTGTGACTGGCAATGCGGTTAGCTTTGACAGCCTCACACCTGCCAACCACATGCCGGAGGGTGTCCGGGCCTTCGTTACATAGTATGCAACTTCTGTCTCTCTTACTACACTCTTGCCCCCGTTTACTGACAGCACGGGAGGGCACCGAGTTGGTTCTGACTTGTAACGCAAGTATCAGCTCGGACTGACTCATACGTACTTGACCCATCCTTATGAGCCAGTCGTTAGTGATCTTGTCATTCTGGAAGACCGCCACTCCCACTCTTTGGGTGGCTAGGCGGCTCCATTTGAGGAATTCTCGGGCTTGCCATGCTCGCGTGGAAAGTTCTGCGAGCCTGTCACTCAGGTCGTCATCCCCAATCAAGTTTGTGCCACTCTCAATGGCCCGCTTCCATAGTCCCAGCAGCTCCTTGGCTGGAATAGAGGCCCTGCTCAAGGCTCTGGTATAAGGGTCGTCGGACTCATACAGCCCAATAAGCCGACGTAGTTGGAGTGTGGGGACATGTACTTCGAGCTTCATCATTCCCAGGCCTCCGCTCGATCTCCTGGAGTAGAAGAGGCCATCAGCCGTGGAGGGGGCCAGATGCAACCATCTCTTAACGTGTGAACGAATGACCCTGTCACATTCGTGAAGCACCCCGCTTCCAACACCGCCGTGGTCGGCGAGATAAATCAGCCTTGGGACAGCATACGTGCGTAATACTTCGAGTTTTTGGGACGGTTTGTGCTGGGACCTGCTAATCTTGTCCGTCAAATCCTTTACTGTTTCAGGGAGGGGTGGTTTCACAACCCCCTCCCAGGGGTTGATCTGTACACCCAGGTATCGTTCAGATTCTCCGACTGCTATCATGTGAATAGCATCCCCACCAAGTGACCAACTGGGGCATTTATTAATGTGCCATTTAGGGCCGCTGACCCCTATCATGAAGGCATGGCATTTTGCGGGGTTTACTCTCATGCCGGACATCTCACAAAATTCTTCGAGGATAGTGAGGTTGCGTGCCATCCCCTCCCATGACTCACTTAATAGGACCAGATCATCTGCGAATGCTAGGGAGGAGACGACCGCTTCGTCCGTTTTTACGCCCACTCCGACCCGCTCCAGAGCGTATAGTAGGGGATCAATGGCAAGGTTGAAGAGGAAGGGGGACATCGGGTCTCCCTGTTTGACTCCCCTCTTGAGCTGGACACGCTTGGAGACTCCAACCCCCGTCTCGATCCTAGTGTAGCAGCCCTGATAAGCGTCGCTGACCAGCTGTCTGATACGCACATCCACACCCCGCATCATCATCACTTCGGCAATGTGTTGGTGTCCCACAGTGTCAAAGGCCTTGGCAAAGTCGATAAACGCTACAGCTAGAGGCTCTTTGCGCCTCTTCTTAAGTTTTATAAGCCCGGATAGGATGCTGAGGTTCTCTGCGCAACCTGGGGATTCGATGAAGCCCCTCTGCCTGACGTGTGAGGGGCACGCGGCAGCCAGCCTCTTCACTAACACACCTGAGAACACCCTCAGGAGAACTGGGCCAATTGTGATCGGGCGCCACTGATCGATGCACTTCAATTTTACCGGGTCGCTGGACTTGGGTATTAGAGTGGTCCTGCTGCCTTTGAGACAGCTTGGTAGTCTACCACAGTAGAGGATCGCGTTGAATAGCCTGGCCAATTTGACGCCCTTGGGGTCCCAAAGGAGAACTGCGCCGCGTTTCACTCCGTCCGGGCCTGCCGCCGTGTCCGCTTTCATGCGCTTGAGCGTCCCTAATGCTTCATCTGGAGTGATAATCCCCATAAGAGGGGAGTTATCGGCCGGGGGGAGGACTGCAAATTGACCTAACCCAGAGAAGCTTCCTGCGGAGCCCCAGACCTGGTTGTAAGCCCTGACTACATCGTTCAAGCTGACCATGCACTGGGTTCTAATTTTTCCGTCGAGCACCAGCTTGGCCAGGCTACTGCGGTGGTTGTGGTATAG
>NC_139927.1:813996-816496 GCF_963514095.1 Eutrigla gurnardus
TGATTGTAAGCCCTGACAACCTCCGTCAAGCTGACCATACACTGAGTCCTGATCTTACCATCCAGTACCAACTTGGCCAGGCTACTGCGGTGGTTGCGATATAGTCGCTGTTGGAGCTTGTGAATAGCCCTTTTCCCTTTAGCAACCTTACAAGGAACATTCCTTTTAACGGGACTATGTCTGGGTCGGGAACGGCTCGCCAATTTGGCAATGATTTCTTTAACATAGTCATTAACACATTTGAAACTCTCGGTTCTTGGACTAATGCTGCCTGCGACCTCAACATCATCTAGCTGGGCTTCCCAAGCACCTAGAGCCTCATCTATCACTGGGGGTGGGGGAAGAGACGGTTTCAAATCAATGGGCAACACGACCAACTTAGGAGGAATCGGGCTAGGGGGCACGGTTTTGGGGGCAAGCCTGAGCTGCCTACATTTGGCCCTAATCTGCCCGTACGACCGACCATCAAGAAGCAGGGCTGCCTTGGCACAAAGCCCGGGTTGGGTCCCTAGTTCGCTCATGAGATTGGTGAGAACCACAACTTCCTCAGGGCTCCATCGACCCCTCTTAGCTGGCTTTGACTGTTCGGGTGATTTGTTTAAAGACTGAAGGAAGGTCACCGTGTGGCTCTTCCTTTTATGGGTAGTGAGGCCCCTTTTAGTAGTAAAGGATTTGGAGCAGTAGTCACACGCCCAGGAGGCTGGGGGCTTTACTGCTCTTGACCGGCCACATTTTGGAACATGAGAAGCACTACTGCCGATCGTGCTGAACGTGCGCGCGCACCGTCCACATCCAAAGCTAATCTTGGCAGCTTTATGACGTTTCCTAAGGTGGGTGGAGGCTGCTCCAGCTGTGCTTAAAGGGACTGGGCATAATCCACACTGTTGAGACGACCAAGGGAGGACTAGAATTGTTGTTACAGAAGAGGGGAGTTCGGAACGCCCAGACATAGCTGCTCTCCAGTTTCGGTTAACACATGAAAACCTCATCTGGACCACCCTGTTCTTGCCGAATAATCTCCGCTTAGCTATCGTGGGATGGACTTGTCTAGTTGGGGTGCCAGGCCCGCCTATCTGGGGACTGGTTAATGTCTTCCTCGTCCTAAGCAATCTGCTTAACTGGCTGGGTGCCATAGCTGAGTCTGCACTGAGGCTGCCGAGCTTCGACCTCCGCCGATGGATCCGACCACGTGGAGATCGTTCCGGTGACGGCATCGGGCTGCTTTGTGGTGGGATGCCTCCTAACCTATAGGTGCGAGAATAGAGTAGAATAGAATACATATATAAGCTGGGGAAGTACTCATCTAACTCTAACTAATGGAGCACTAAGGTCAAGGAAATACAATAGGCTACAGGGAATATAACATGCGTTATAGTCAGGTAAACACAACAGAATACCCCTGTCCAGTACTGCATATAGGCAGGCTGGTGGGGAGACAAGCGGGTGATAGCAATTACATGATAGAAATACAGTGACACTCCACTACATCCCCGGCTAACTAAGTTATAGCTGGAGCTGACAAAATAAGGCACTGCTAATGAGTGGAATCCGGCCGAATAACTACCGAGGAGAATCCACTCCTATTTCAGGTGACCGGCCTACTGAGACAACTGGCCCGAAGGCCCCCATACACTGGCTCCTTAATAAAAAGATAGCCCTTAGCAATTAACGGGCTCCCGGAGGACCCCCCTCTCAGGCCCTCCTCCATGTATCCGGCCTACTGGGGCGTCTTGTACCCGCTTCACTTTCGAGCCTCTAACTGGGAGAGTATAGCTGCAAGCCCAGCCGCGGGGTTCATATATGTCACACCGCGGCGCTCACCTCCTCGGAGGGAGATGAACGCCCTATCGAAACGCACCTGGACCTCGGTATACGACAAGCAGATTTAGCCCTACCACATGGAGGGTGCCGCCGACTAGACAGCACTAACCATGGGAATGGCAGTTTGTAGGGGCGCAGCCAAGCGTCCCTCCGTTCACCCACCTACGGTACTTCCGTCCCCCCAACAGGGAGGGTGATTTACCAAACTGTAATGTACGTCAGATATCCTCAAGTCTGCGCCCCTGACTGATGGTCCAGGCCATACGGGGAGCACCGCCGACTAGGCAACATTAGCCGCGGGTTTGGCAACAACCGATCCTTCACTGTTTCGCCCTGAGGCAATGGGGGTCCTGAGACCATCTATCCGCGCTTCTGAGGATTACCGCAACCCCCACAGAGGGACTCCCCCCTATACAATAGACATAAGATCCTGGGCCAATATTCCGGGACGATCCCCTGCACAGTGGGGGCCCCTAACGCCCGCGTGGTGGCAGGCGAAAGGCTAGAACCCCCTTACGAAGGGACCACTAACGCTCCACAGACATAACAGACGGCCCTGGCCCACGGAAAGCACTGCCGACTAGACAGCGTTAACCGTGGGTTTGGCAAATTGCAGGCTCGCACACAGGGGACACCCAAAATGCGCACATACACCGGTTATCCCCGACTCCGAAGAGAG